>NW_006921797.1:4709013-4738887 GCF_000298275.1 Orycteropus afer afer
CACAGGGAGACAGCTCAGGGGGCAGGAGTGCATGGAAGGATGGACACAGGGAAGAGGTAACTATGGGGAGGAAGTGAGAGGGGAGCTGTTGCATTGTGGTAAATTGTGGTCAATGTCATGAGACAAAGTGTATGTGAACTTCTGTATAGAAAGTGAATTTGCTCTGTAAATCTTCACCCAAATCGCAATTAAAAAAAAAGAAAGAAAGAAAGAAAGAAAAAATAGTATCTACAAAAGATTTCCTGAAGGACTGGAAATCTACTTAGATGCAGAATGTCCCACTTAGTTCAACACCTACTTGCCTTTAATGTTATATAAATTTACACTCACATTGAAACAATTGAACTAACGCCTACTTGCAACAAATTCTTCATCACAATTACTTGCTGCATGTGCAGCTTTTAAATTATTGAAAAGGCTTTGAGGCTTTTCTTGTGCTGTTGTTGTTGTTGTTAGGTGCCTTCAAGTCGGATGCACTCATCGCGACACCTACTTGGGTTTCCAAGGCGGTATCACTACAGAAGTAGATTGCCCAACCTTCCTTCCAACTCCTGCACTATAGTAAGGTAAAATAGGAACCGTATGCACCTGTTCCAATTTACCTACAAATTCAACTTAAAGACACACTTAGGAACCAATCTCATTTGTAATGTAACCTGCAGATACTGCCTGTATTTCTAAATATTGTGGTATGTGCTTAGACCCATTATTTTGCTCCTACTCATGTTTTTTGATTTGCTTTCATTGCTTGAGGAGCTCTGGTAGCATAGTGGCTAAGGCACATGACTGCTAACCAGAAGGCTGGCGGTTCAAACCCACCAGCCACTCCTCGGAAGGAAGATTGGGCAATCTACGTCCGTAGCAATACCATCTCAGAAACCCAAGAAGGGGTCGCCATGAGTCGGATCCGATTCGACAGCAGTGAGTTTGGTTTTTGGTTTAGTTGTTTGTCTTTAGCTTGCATTGAGAAATAGAATGAGAACTATTTATTGTTGTTAGTTGCTATTGAGTCAATTGCAACTCCTGAAAACCCCCTGTGTGCAGAATAGATCTGGGTTCTATAGGATATTCAAGCCTGTGAACTTTCAGAAGCAGATTGCCAGGCCAGTCTTCTGAAGTGCCTCCCTCTGGGTGGCTTTGAACAACCAACCTTTCATATATTAGTCATATCTCAGAAGGAAGGTGGGGCAATCTTCTTCCTTAGCGATATTGCCTCAGAAGCCCAAGTCTCTATGAGTCGGATCCGACTATGGCAGTGAGTATGAACATTATGAACCTTATAACGAATCCTCTTTCTCACTTTGATAAGACTACTAGAAAACTCAGAACCAGAGTTGTCACCCTTCTCCATAAATTGAACAGGGGCTTTACAATATTTACTTCTTTACAAATTTTATCTGTATTATTTTCTACTGAAAGCAAAACAATTTTCTCTTCACCTGGTATGCTCAATTATTTTTTTATATTTTTTGTATTTTATACGTACAGAGAGAGAACCTCAAAACCATTGTGAGGCAGAACGGATATAAATAAATAATCTTGTATAAAGCACACAAATTAGGTCATATTCATGATTTGGAGTCTGTGCTAAATTCCAGCTCAGTTACACGGGTTACTCAAAAAGACAAATGTGATCAATATTCCCCAGCTGTCACCCTGCCTCAGTGCTCAACTGCAGGAAACCCCATGACCAGCTGACCCTCCAAGCTGATCTCAGCCCTATGGAATTCTTGGTGGTATCCTCACAATACGTTAAAGGAGAAAAGTGCTGGGTGTAAAATGTGTGACTAAACTGCTCTCTCAGTTAGGGCCTTTGCTTCATGAGGAGCTGTGAAAACATGAGAACTGTAGGAATTATTTAGGAATTATCCATGTGCCCTGCATTGCAAATCTGCCTGGGCTAACTAGTTGTGTGACCTTAAGGAAGGCACTTAAACTCTCTGGGCCTCTTACACCTTCATCTGTAAAATAAAGGCATCGGACTAGGTAATCTCTAAAACCTCTTCCAGCATGATAAATCTGTGATGAATTCTTCAAACAAATTAAAATAACTATAATTTCAAAAATTTCCCTAAGCATTTTAGAGATTAATCATTATGTAGAAACAGTGCTATAGAGTAAATCCATAAATGGATAAACCAACTGGTAGTAAATGTAATCAGGAACCACTGTCATAAAATACAGTTGTTAATATTTCCTCCATGAACAAGAGGTTACAGATTCCCTGTGTAGACGTGCAAGGTTGTATAGACAAGACATATTAGTTCAAATTGGAGTTTGGCGGGGACACCTGAACACCTAATCCATCTCTTGGCTTCAGGAATATGAAACTACCCTAAAAGCCCTGTAGCAGAGTTCACAGGGCTTGCCAGGCCTAGGAACCGGCTTGTCCCACTGAGGGGTTATGAGAGGCTCATGTCAGCCCAGTGCATGGCCAGCAACAACTCCAGTTTCTTGATTGTCTAAATCAACATGGACCATGCTAAGCATCTCTCAACTGTAATCCAAATACTGTGAGCCTGCCACACTGATACTTTGCTTGCAATTTAGAACAGTGTGCTGAAAATGCATTTTACTGTGAAACAAGGGATTAGCTAATCTTTGGAGCTAATGGAGGGCCAGCTACAAATGTTTCCTGTGTGCATTGTGAAACTCTGAGCTGACAGAAGTTCCTCATTGCTCTCTGAATTTCCCTTCCCCCACACCGTCTCTATTGGTCACACAAGCCATGATCTGAGGCAAGCTAGCCAGAGCTTGATGTCGCAATTTTTCTTGGTTCATACTTCCAAATTAAATCTGCTTGGAAAAAGATAAAACTAGAAAGTATTTCAATCTGCTCTTGAATCCTGGAAGAGAGTGCTTATTTTTCTTCATCTACAGGCTAGTCTTATTTTTCATTAGCATATTTATTCTCAGGATACTCTGGGGCCAAAAACAAAACAAAAAACAAAACACCCTAGAAACTGGGCACTTAAGCAATAAGAACTCAGCCACCTGTGGTTTGCTGCAAATGCACTGACAGAAAGAGCACAGGCTGCTACCCTTAAATTTCACACATGCAGCCAAGAGCAAGGAACTACTTTGATGAATAAATGTTCATACTATTTTCTTTGAGTCATAGTTTATGCATTTAATATTCTCTTTGGCCTTACTTACAAGAGAGTTTTTTGTTGTGTGTTGTCTTTTTAATGAGGGTAAAGGCCTGGGAATTTCCCAACCACATTGTTCCATTTGGTATCTTCTTCTTTCTCTTCTTAGTTTATTCTCATCATAGGGTGATTAATAAGCTAAATATGTATAATTTGGAAGCCTATAGGCACCAAGGAAAAACTGACTAGCAAAAACTGCCTCAAGACATACCTGTACTATTGTTGATAGTTGCCATAGAGTCAATTCTGACTCATGGTGACTCCGTGTGTGCAGAATACAACTGCATTCCACAGGGTTTTCAGGGCTGCGACCTTTTGAAAGTAGATCACCACTAATTATGGGAGAACAGAAGGGCAGTGTTTGCACAGGGAGACAGCTCAGGGGGTGGGAGTGCATGGGAGGGAAGGACACAGGGAAGAGGTAACTAACGACATGGAGGAAGTGGGAAAAGAGCTGTTACATTGTGGGTAATTGCAGTCAATGTCATGAAACAAAATGTGTACTGACTGTTGTATGGTAAATGAATTTGCTCTGTAAACTTTCACTCAAATCACCACAAAAATTAAAAAAAAAAAAAAAAAGAGAGAGAGAGAGACATGGAAACAATTAGGCCAAGGGACTAGTGGACCATGCGAACCTCAGCCTATATGACCGCGAGACCAGAAGAATTAGATGGTGCCCAGCTACCACCGTCAACTACTGGGAAAGGGATAAGATCAGGAGATCCTGGACAAAATGAGAGAACAATGTGGAACAAAACTCAAAATCGTAGAAGACCAGGCTTGCTAGTCTGATAAAGGAGCTCTGGTAGCATAGTGCCTAAGGTATTTGACTGCTAACCAGAAGGCTGGCAGTTCAAACCCACCAACCACTCCTCAGAAGGAAGATTGGGCAATCTACTTCGGTATAGATACCACCTCAGAAACTCAAGAAGGGGTCCCTATGTGTCAGGATCAACTCAACGGCAGTGAGTTTTTTTTTTTTTTTTACTAGTCTGATAGAGCCTGATGAGACCCTCCCAAGACTATGGCCTCTAGTTACCTTTCAGGCCTGGAATTGAACTCACTCTCACGGCTTCCAGCCAAACAATATGCAGGCATATAAGGTGAAAATTCACCCCTGGTAGACACACTCCTTAGAATAATCAATCATGGGAGATCAGATGGGCAGTATTTGTATAGGGAGATAGTTCAGGGGACAGGAGTGCATAGGAAAGAAGGACACAGGGAAGAGGTAACTACAGGAAAGAGTTGGGAAGAGAGCTGTTACATTGTGGAGAATTGCAGTCCATGTTATGAAACAAAATGTATATGAATTACTGTATGAAAAATGAATTTGCTTTGTAAACTTTCACCCAAATCACAATTAAAAAAAAAAAAAAAAAAAGTAGATCACCAGGGCTGTCTTCTAAGGCGCGTCTGGTGGATTCGAACCACCAACATTTCGGCTAGTAGTTGAGTGCTAGATTGTCTGTGCCACCGAAGGACTCCCTATAATGATAAGGCCTTACATTTAGATGTTACTAACTAGGGAGCTCTGGTAGGATAGTGGCCAAGACACTTGCCTGCTAACCAGACGGCTGGCGGTTCAAACCCACCAGCCACTCCTCGGAAGGAAGGTTGGGCAATCCTACTTCTGTAGTGATACTGCCTCGGAAACCCAAGGAGGGGTCGCTATGAGTCAGGGCCAACTCAACGGCACATAACAACAACAACAACTAGCAAAAGTCCCAGCCTACATTATCTAACTCCTTACAGCCATGTTTTATTATGCAAACATGACCATTTTAAGATTTGTGGGATAAAAGAATGGATGACTAAGTATCTTCCACTGATTCCACCTGAACTCTTTCTTTATTTCTTCAATAATAAATCTGTTGTCATGCATTTAATTAGGGACAACTGAAACACCCAAAAACTAGGGCTGAAAGTGCACATACTCTCTGCAACTTCATAAGGTTGTTTCTCATTACTTTCATTAGTGTCACGAAAACTACAAAATGATCCTGAATATGAGTAATATTTCAAATTTTATCACACTACCAACTGAGAAATCTCAATGTACATTGTTAACTCACATTCCCCACACAGCAAAGCAAATATCTCATTTCAAAACTGAGAAAGTTAAAGCCTTGTATGAGAAGTCTGTAGCCACAGCTTCCTGAGACCTGTTTACATATCTCACTTATTAAATCAGATTCCTCCCAGAACTCATCTCTCACCAAAGATCAAGTTTGATTGCACTCTGGTTTGTGTCTTTGTGAAAGCATGCCTGTGGCCAAGTCTCAGAAGGCCTAGACTAGTTAAAACACAAGTCAAATCAAGAATTCATGCCCTGAGGCTGTCTGGGGAAGTAACAGTTAATTGAGTGCCTGGGACTAAAGGTTAAGAGGCAAGATTTCAGGAAAAATGTTTAGAAGCTGCATACCACACAGCTGGAAATGAAGGGCTAAATTATTTCCTGGGGAATTTGAATTTTGTGTGTAGACAATCAAAAACAGTAAATGGATTTGAGTCACATGATAATAATTCCTCATATTTATAGATAGATTTACAGTTTATGCAGCATTTCCCATAATTCTCTCTCACTGAGCCTCTGAACAGCTCTGTGCAGCAAACAGCCTGGTACTTTAAATGCCATTTTATAGATGAGAACTCTGAGGTACCAGGAGACAAAATGGTTTATCCCCTGTGAAACAGATGCGAGTGGTGACTGGGGCTCAGACTCATGTGCTCTGAGTGTACTTTCCACTCAGAGGACCTGGATGATATAAATAGTTAATACACCTGGCTGCTAACTAAATGTTGGTGGTTCAAGTTCATCCAGAGGTGCGTCTGAACAAAGGTTTAGAGGTCTGCTTGTGAAAAACCAGCCATTGAAAGCCCCATGGAGCACTGTTCTACTCTGATACACATGGGATTACTGTGATTTGGAATTGATTCAACGATAACTAGTTTTACTTTCTACTGAGCAGGATGCTTCTGGTCTTCAAATGCAGTAGGAATTCACCCACTTCATCAGCTTTCCATGTGACAAATGTGAGAGTCCTATTAATCTAATATTGAGCTTCTATTAGGCTCTTTGAATAATAGAAACACAAAAGACAAATTCCCATTGTCAAAGAAGTTGTAATAATGATGAAGGATATGTCTCTCTCTCCTTTCCGTCTTATGTTCTCTTTTCTTTTTTTCTCATTGCTTTGTAATTCAGGTTGTATTAGAAATTAGAGGAAAGCCAAAATGAGCTGTGACCAAGGTGTGGAGGGTGAGATTCATTGCTTTATTTATGCGTTTTTTTGTGTGGAAGATCAGACAATAGTAGCAGTTGTGTTACTGTGTTCTATGCAGTATCATTTTATTTTCCTGAAAATATTTGTCCTTGCTACAAGTGGATTAGAGGTTAGAATGCAGGATTGGCAGGCAGCATTTGTGGTTTCTATTATTAGCACTGCCACAGTTTTATCACACGAGGGTGAGCCCTAAGCGGTATGGTTTACTGGAGAGAGAACTTGATTGGAAGACTGCACTGGCCTTCCTGTGAATGAATGATGGTGAGAGCATAGCTGAGCCATATGAGTGTAAGGGGTACAGGAGACAGTGTAAGATCCCCCATCAATGAATGTAATTGTTAATATGACTAAATGTATACGATTCACCCTTTTCTAGGGTGAATCGCAAAAGAATCCTTGTAAACCTCCCTCCAGAACTTCCTGCAGTTGAAACAAGTAGGATTGCCCAACCTTCCTTCCGAGGAAGTTGAAACACAACTCACTCTTTTAAGAGGACCTAGCCAAGGGAAGAAGCCCAGGTGGTGCAGTGGTTAAGCTCTCAGCTGCTAACTGAAAGGTTGGTTATTGGAACCCACCAGCTGCTCTGCAGGAGAAAGATGTGGCAGTTTGATTTTGTAAAGATTACAACGTTGAAAACCCTATGAGGCAGTTTGGCTTTGTGCGCAAAGGATCACTAGGAGTGGAAATAAACTTGACAGCAATGGGTTTGATTTTGGTTTAGCCAAGCAAAAGAGGCCTTAAGTGGTCCAAATGATTATGCACTTTGTTGCTAACTGAAAAGCTGGAGATTTGAGACTACCCAAAGACACCTCAAAAGAAAAGGCTGGCCAAACACCTTGAGGGAATGAGTTGCTGGGCCTAGAGGCTCAGGACCATGGTCACGGTGACATCAAGCTCAACTGGCATAATGTACTACACAAAAACATTCTTCTATATCCTACTTTGACGAGTAGCTGTTGTTGTTGTTGTTATGTGAGTCAGACCCAACTCATAGCGACCCCTTCTTGGGTTTCTGAGGCAGTATCACTGCGGAAGTAGATTGCCCCATCTTCCTTCCGAAGAGTGGCTGGTGGGTTTGAGCCCAAGTAGCTACTGAGGTCTTAAAAGCTTGTGCACAGCCATCTAAAATGTAATAATTTGTCTCTCCTCAACCAAAGCAAGGAAGAGTGAAGAAAATCAAAGATGTCTTTAAACAGTTAGTCCAAGAGACCAGTGGACTATGGGAACCTCAGCCTGCATGACTCTGACACCAGAACTAGATGGTGCCCGGCTACCATTGTCAACCAATTGGAAAGAGATCAGAATTGGAGATCCTGGATAGAGCGAGAGAAAAATGTGGAACAAAACTCAAAATCATTGGGGAAAAAAAAAAAGACTGGCTTACCTGTCTGATGGAAACTGCTGAAACCCTCAAGATTATGGTCCCTAGTCATGCAGCATAGTGGCTAAGACACTTGCCTGCTAACCAGATGGCTGGCGGTTCAAACCCACCAGCCACTCCTCGGAAGGAAGGTTGGGCAATCCTACTTCCGTAGTGATACTGCCTCGGAAACCCAAGGAGGGGTCGCTATGAGTCAGGGCTGACTCGACGGCACATAACAACAGTCATGCTTCAGGCTGGAATCGAACTCACTCCAGTGGCTTAACTTTCAGCCAAACAATAGACAGGCCCATGAGGTGAAAATTACATCAAGTTGATTCACTCCTTAGAACAATCAAACATGGGAGGTCAAAAGGGCAGCATTTGCACTGGGAGAAAGCTCAGAGGGCCAGAATAGGAAAGAAGGACACAGGGAAAAGGTAACTACAGGGAGGAAGTGGGAAGAGAGCTGTTACATTGTGGGTATTGCAATCAATGTCACAAAACTACATGTTATGAACTGTGGAATGGAGAACTAATTTGTTCTATAAACTTTCGCCCAAATCACAATTAAAATAGAAGCAGCAGAAGAAAAACCTGGTGATACACTTCTGAAAAAATTAGTCACTGAAAACCCTGCACAGCACAGTTGTACTCTGACATACATGGAGTCACCATGAGTTGGAATGGACTCAATGGCAACTGGTAAAAGCCAAGAAAAAGTGAAGGATCTTGAGTATTCTTTTTCTAATATGCTTCAATATCTGTGCACAAGCCTATAGGTTTCTAGCTATGGAGTGAGAGCATGAGGGTGTGTGTGTGTGTGTGTGTGTGTGTGTGTATGAGGAGAATGTGTGCGTGTGTGTAGTAGGCCAAAAGAAACCTAAAATTCATTGGAGTAGTAGGGATGGGAGGCTGTGTTTTTTGTTTGTTTGTTAGTTTGTTTCCTTAATTTCAGAGTCCTTGATTTAAGACATCACAATCCAGGCTAAACTAAGGAATTTAGAGAGGATGTTGCTGTTAACTGCTGTCAAGTTGGCCTCTGACTCACTGCGATTCTGTGTGTGATAGAGTAGAACTTCTCCATAGGGTTTTCTTGGCTGTAATCTTTATGGAAGCAGACTGCCAGGCCTTTTTTCCATAAAGCCACTGGATGAGTTTGAACTGCCAGATTTTGATTAGCCGTCAATAAGGAAGATAGGGTAGAAAAATAATTTTGTATCCCTTCTAACTGCAAGAGAAATATTTAATAGCCTTCTGAGCTTAAAGAAGGAGCTCTGGTGGTGTAGTGCCTAAGGCATTTGACCGCTATCAGAAGGCTGGCAGTTCAAACCCACCAGCCACTCCTCAGAAGGGAGATTGGACAATCTACTTCCGTAGTGATACTGCCTCGAAAACCCAAGGAGGGGTTGCTATGAGTCGGATCCAACTCACAGCAGTGAGTTAGGTTGGTTTGAGCTAAAAGAAATGCGTTGAACAAAATATGCTTAAAACACATTGTGTAACTCAGCTTTGCTGCCACATAATGTACCTTGAAGATCTATCCATACTGCCCCATCCAATGGAAGGCAGACATGCCTAAGGCATGTGACTGCTAACCAGAAGGCTGGCATTTCAAACCCACCAGCCACTCCTGGGAAGGAAGGTTGTGCAATCCACTTTCGCAGTGATACTGCCTCAGAAACCCAAGGAGGGGCTGCTGTGAATTGGATTAGACTCCATGGCAGCGGGTTTTTTTTTTTTTTTTTTTTTTGGTAGTCTGCCATACCAACTACTTAGACCACCTACCACCTCACCCAACAGGCAAGCACTACCACCCACTCTGGCACCAGTGGATCAACAACAGATGGTAGACAACATCTATGCATCCCACCTGCAGCCCTTCTTCATAACAAAAAAAGACCCACACCCACATTCCCACCGGCTGTTCCATCCACCCAGAGATAGGTGGTGAGTACTCCAGTGCGGCCAAACAGCAACTAAAGAAGCACACCTGCCCCACCACCCAAATATATCAGAAAAAAGCAAACAAAAAATCAAGGTGAAACAAACCAATGTATAATCAGCAAGTTAAAAACAACAATTCTAAAATGTCTGAGAAACAACAGATAACTGTGACTCAAACAAAGATACAGGATAAGACAACACAAGCAAGTGACCCAAATAAAGAACTAGGAAACCTCCCCAAGGAAGAACAAGTAATAGAGCTAATTACCTGGAAAGGAATTCAAAAGATATACATATCTAGGACCTTTCAAGACTTCAAGGAAATCATGAAGAAAATCAAGAAAAAGACACAAAAGAATGACAGCAGTAAATTCATACCTATCATTAATTACACTGATTGTGAATGGATTAAATGTAGCAATCAAGAGAAAGACACTGGCAGAATGGATAAGAAAACAGGACCCATCAATATGCTGCCTACAAGAGACTCATCTTAGACACAAAGATAAAAATAAATTAAAAATCAAAGGATGGAGAAAACACATCAAGCTAATGACAACAAAAAAGGGCAGGAGTGGCAAAATTAATTCTGATAAAATAGACTTCAAGGTAAAACCCAGTATAAAAGACCAGAAAGGACAATATATGACGATAAAAGGGTCAATCCAGCAAGAGGGCATAACCATAATAAATATCTTTGTACCCAATCAAAGAGCACCAAAATGCGAAACTGAATTGAAAGGAGAAATAAATAATTCTTCAATAGTAGTAGGAGACTTTAACACCCACTTTTCATAAAGGACAGAACAACTAGAAAGAAACTCAACAAAGATACAGAAGAGCTTAACAACACAATTAACCAGTTTGATTTCATAGATACATACAGAACACTCCACCCAAACAAAATACAATAACATTCCAGGGTATATGGCTCATTCTTTAGAATAGACCATATATTAGGCCAAAAGCAAGCCTCAATAAATACAAAAACATTGTAATACTACAAACCATCTTTTTGGATCAAAAACCTGCAAAATTAGAAATCAATAATAGAAAGATCAGGGGAAAATAGCCAAATACATGGAAACTGAATAACACACTGTGCAAAAGCTACTGGATAACACAAGAAAAAAAAAATTCTAGAAGCTAATGAGAATGTGCTTTGGGACACAATCAAAGCAGTACTCAGAGATCGATTTATAGTAATGAATGCACACATCAAAAAAGAAGAACCAAAATCAATATCTTAACCCAACAAATGCAACAATTAGAGTAACAAAAAAGTCTACAGTTTCCAGAAGAAAGGAAATAATAAAGATTAGAGCAGAAATAAATGAAACAGAAGACAGGAAAACAATAGGAAGAATCAACAAGACTAGAAGTTGATTCTTCAAAAAGATTAACAAAATTGACAAATCACGGGCAAATTTAACTAAGGAAAAGAAAGAGAAGATCCAAATAACACAAATAAGAAATGAAATGGTTGACATCACAACAAAACCAACCAAAATAAAAAAGATAATAAAGAATACTATGAAGAACTATACTCCCAACACATTTGAAAATCTGGAAGAAATAAACAAATTACTAGAAACACATGACCTACTTAAGCTAGCACAGACTGAGGTAGAAAATTTGAACAGGTCCAGAATAAAAGAAGAAATCAAACAGGTCATACAAAAACTACCAACAAAAGAAAGTCCTGGCTCAGAAGCCTTCATTGGAGAATTCCACCAAGCATTCAGGGAAGAGCTGACACCAATCCTACTCAAATTATTCCATAACATAGAAAAGGATGGAATACTTCCAAATTCATTTTATGAAGCAAGCATAATCCTGATACCAAAACCAGGCACAGCTACCACTGAAAAAGGAAATTACAGACAAATATCCCACATGACCATAGATACAAAAATCCTCAACAAAATCCTAGCCAAAATAATCCAATGCTATATCATAAAATAATACACCGTAATCAAGTGGAATTCACACCAGATATGTAATGATGGTTCAGCATCAGAAAAACAATCAAGATCATACACTACATAAATAAAGCAAAGGAAAAGAACCACTTGATCATATCAATCGATGAGGAAAAGGCATTTTATAAAATCCAATACCCATTCCTGATAAAAACTCTCAGCAAACTAAGAACAGAAAGGAAATTCCTCAACATAGTTAAGGGCATATAGTCAAAACCAATAGCCAACATTATTCTCAATGGAGAGATACTGAAAACATTCACCTTGGGAACAGGACCACACAAGGATTCCTTCTATCACTACTCCTGTTCAACAGTGTATTCAAAGTCCTAGCCAGGGCAATAAGACAAGAAAGAGTAACAAGAGGCATCCAAATAGATAAGAAAGAAGTAAAACTATCCCTGTTTGCAGATAATAAGATCTTATACACAGAAAATCCCAGAGGCTCAGCAAGAAAACTACTGAAACTAATTGAAAGATTCAGCAAATGACAGGGTGCAAGATCAACGTAAAAAAATCAATTGGATTCCTCTACATCAATAAAGAAATCTCTGGAAAGGAAATAAGGAAAACAGTAAGTAACACTTATCATAGATACCACACAGATAAAATACTTAGGAATAAATCTTACCAGAGACACAAAAGAACTATACAAAGAAAACTATAAAACACGACTATGAACAGCTAAAAGAGATCTATATAAATGGGAGAAAATAACATGCCCATGCATAGGAAGACAGAACACTATGAAAATATCAATACTACCCAAAGCAATTTACAGACATAATGCAATTCCAATCTAGATCCCCATCCACATTCTTTAAGGACATGGAGGTCTCTAACTTCACAATCTCAAAACCTACTATACAGCCACAGTAATCAAAACAGTCTGGTATGAGTACAATGACTGATATATAGACCAATGGAACAAAATTGAGAACCCAGAAATAGATCCGTCAACCTATGGATAGCTGATCTTTGACAATGGGCCAGAATCAATTAAATAGAGAAAAGACAGTCTCTTTGATAATTGGTGGTGGCAAAACTGGATGTCCATTTGCAGAAAAATGAAACAAAATTCATATCTGACACCATATATAAAAACTAACACAAGATGGATTGAAGACTTAAATGTAAAACCTAAAATTATAAAGACTATCAAAGAAAAAATAAAGGCTAATTTAGGGACTCTAATTTATGGCATTAATAAACCATCCAAAATAACCAAAATTGCACACATGGCAGAAGATAAGCTAGATGACTAGGGGTAGTCTAATAGTTAAATTATTATGCACATCAAAGACTTCTCCAAAAGAGTAAAAAGACAACCCATAGATTTAGAAAAAATAGTCAGCAATGACTTATCAGACAAGGGACTAATGTCTAAAATTTATAGAAAATTTTAGCATCTCAACATCAAAAAGATAAAAAAATCCAATTAAAAAATGGACAGAGGACAGAGGACATGAACAGACAGAAGATACTCAGGAGGCCAACAAAAACATGAAGAAACGCTCACAATCATTAGCCATTTGTTGTTGTTGTTGTGCCGTCGAGTCGGCCCCGACTCATAGCGACCCCTCCTTGGGTTTTCCGAGGCAGTATCACTATGGAAGTAGGATTGCCCAACCTTCCTTCCGAGGAGTGGCTAGTGGGTTTGAACCGCCAGCCGTCTGGTTAGCAGGCAAGTGTCTTAGCCACTATGCTACCAGAGCTCCCCATTAGCCATTAGAGAGGTGCAAATCAGAACAACAATGAGATATCATCTCATCCCAGCAATATTACTAAGGGAAAGGAAGACACAGAGAGGTACACAGGAGGCACAGACAAAAAAGGTAAATACCGTTACACACAAATATGATTGTGCCATGGAGCCCTGGCTTCTGAAGACAAAACACTCCAGATGCTAACTGCGTACTTCCCTGGAACTCTGAGCATTGTCCACCCTCAGTATCTCCAATCCTAGGTCCCTCCCACCTTTCAAGACTTCTTGCTCTGTCACTAGACCTTCCTGTAGAATGTACCCTGGGCCACCTCCCCTCCACACACACCTATCTAAGGAAAACGTTTTGTTATCTCCATCTAACAAAAACAGCCTTATGTGGACTCTGTGAAAGTCTGACCCTTATGTTCTTAGCACTGGCCCTAATAGAAGGGAAAGTTTTTATTCTTTTTCAAAGATAAACTTTTAGAGCAAAACTAATCTGAAATTTGTGACAAAGGAAAACAGAAGATTCCTGACCCAGCACAGATCTGACGCTTGATAGGTCCCTCCTTTCTGCTCTTACTTTGGAGATAGTAAGTTGTTGTTGTTGTTATGTGCCCTCCAGTCAGAGCCGACTCATAGTGACCCCTCCTTGGGTTTCCCAGGCGGTATCACTATGGATAGTAGATTGACCAACCGTTCTTCCAAGGAGTGGCTGGTGGGGTTGAACCGTCAGCCTTCTGGTTAGCAGCAGTCAAGTGCCTTAGGCACTACACTACCAGAGCTCCTAGGAGATAGCAAGAGGCGATCAAAACAGCACTGCACTATGGACCAGAAAAGCTGTGCTTTGGTTCCAGCATGACCTCTTAGTCTGCATTAGTCTCTAGAGGTCACAAAGGAGGTCTGATTTGCTGAGGTGTAGGATGAGACTCAGCTGTGTGGTGAGAATGTCTTTGATCATATTAATTGGTTGCTTTTTAAAAGCTGAACGTTTCGCAGTTTGGTTTTTTAGGCTGTATCAAAATGTCCTTTCTCTGTCATAATAACAATAGGTTAGAGAATCAGGACTAAATATGGAAGGGGGTGGGTGTGGAAAGAAAGAGAGCGGGAGTATATGTGCCCATGCTTGTAGCTGTGAAATTTATTTTTTCTTGATTTCCTTTTTTTGCATTATTTACATTCAATTCTATTGAAATTAATATTTAATGAATAATAAGCATGTGCCGAAGGAGCTCTGGTAGCGTAGTGCCTAAGGCACTTGACTGATAACCAGAAGGCTGGCGGTTCAAACCCACCAGCCACTCCTCGGAAGGAAGGTTGGGCAATCTACTTCCGTAGTGATACTGCTTCGGAAACCTAAAGAGGGGTCGCTATGAGTCGGGTCTGACTCCGCGGCACTTAATAACAACAACAACGATCATATGCCAGGCATTAGGCTTGCTGTTGTTGTTATGTGCCGTGGAGTCAGACTCGACTCATAGCAACCCCTCCTTGGGTTTCCGAGGCAGTATCACTACGGAAGCAGATTGCCTCATCTTCCTTCCGAGGAGTTGCTGGTGGGTCTGAAAATAAAAGAAACAGGGTGGCTCTGATCTCAGCCCTCAAAGAGCTTAAAATCTCTCAGAGCAAATATAATTAAGCATATTATTAAAATAGGGTAAATTCCATCTCAATGGTAGAATCCAGGAAGGCACCCAACTCAGGAGAGAGAGAAACATCTGGAAGAAGGGAAGTCTCAGTTGAGGCTGTTGTCACATAGTTATTTTTCTTTTTCCAATTGCAATTGAATGGCCATAATTTACTCAATATTCTTCAATTTGGGGACATTTAGGGTGTTTATAACCCCCTTTTTCTATTGTAAATAATACTGTTATTAACCAGCCCTGGCAAATCATGTCTCAATATACTCACTGCCGTCAAGTCAGATCCGACTCTTTCACTTATCACGTTAACTGGGCTGATGCAGATTATCTAAGAGAACTCTCCCAGCTCTAAAGTTCTGTGAAATGCAATTTATGAGGGTGATTTCACTTTGAGGATTGCAGACAGGCAAAAATATCTGTGGACCACTTCTCTCTGACACACAGTCCATGATTTTCAGATATTTCTTCCTTTCCACTATTCCACACATCATATACAAAGAGACTGCATTAATTGTAGTTTCCATTTAAGTAAAGCAAAATTATGATAATAAATCTTCGTATGATTTCATAAAAAAAAAGATCATATACTATAAATTATTTGGATTAATTGTATTTTTAAAAGTATGTATGCCATTGTTCATTGAGTAGAAATGGCATTTCTGTGCATTATCTGTGGTTTGCATTATCCATGCCTCTTCCCCACTGGGACATGTAATAATTGAAAGTTGAGTGCAGAATTTACCTCTATGTTTTTGAATTGAGCAAATATAATCTTAGGTCTGGTTTGTAAAGCTTAATTAATGCTTTAAGATCTTATTAAAGGCACAGAAAGAAAGTCTTAGTCTGAGTTCAGAAAGGAGGGGTCGCTATAACAACAACAACATTATATTTACAAAGAATGTGAAATGTTTGTTTGTTTTTCATTTCCTAAAGCAAATTAAATGTCTTCAACAGGGCTTATCTTTATAGAATGTGGAAGACTAAACTTAAGATCACCTCAACTTTCTATTATTATGTGGCAAAATAAGGAGAAGCACGAAAGTGTGTTGTGCTAGGTTGGATGCAGTCTTTGAAGTCTTGGATTAAGAACCGTTTAATAAACACTACACAAGAACCAAATGCTATGCTGAATGGGAATTCCAATAACCATCAAATCACCTTTTGTTTTCCTATCATGCTCATGAGCAATAACATCAGCTATTATATATGTACTTAGGAGGAGGATCAATCTACTTCCATAAAGATTTACAACCTTGGAAACCCAATGGGGGGCGATGAGTCAAAATCAACTCTACAGCTTTGGTTTTGGTATTATATATGTAAGGAGCACCTCTGGCTCAGTGGTCAAGCATTCGGCTGCTAACAAAAATGTCGGCTGCTCTGCAGGAGAGAGAAAAATGTGAAGTTTCTTTTCTGTCAAAATCTGCTAAAGCAAAAGTAGAGAAAGAGGGAATTGAGAAGACAGTCTTCTCCAAAGTAAACCACAAATGATGACATTTCCATTCTACTCTTTCATGAGACACATTGCCTGGGAGACTCGACCCTATCTTCAAAGCTCCCGTAATTTACATCTTAGAATTCATAATGGCTAGAATCAATGCACACCACACTTATTGAAAGATGACCTTCAACATTCAATTCTAATGCATTACTAATCTTCTCTTTAAACCAGTGGGATACATACTTTCCAATAATAAATTGAATTGACTGGATCTGATTATCATTATGAAGAGGAATCAGTTTTGTTTTTATAATCATTTGAAAAATAGATTGTTCAACCTAGAATGGCTAAAGATTGTAACAAAAACAATTCCCTTTATTCATTCTATTCAGAATAAAAACCTGTGTTGAAATGTTAGGCAACTATTTTGTTTTTGCATTCTTCTTCTTTTGTATTTAAGAAATTCCACAGAATAATTGTTTAAATCAATGAAAACAGTATAATTTTTAAAAAGAAAACAATCTTGGCTCTGGACCAATTTATTATGTAGATGTATATGTAGTAAGGCCTTTTGAAAATTCATTACAAGTCAAATTACTAAAAGGGATACAAAATTATGATGATGATTCAGGAATATTAAATTACCTTTTTTAAGAGAGAAAACAATTAGGACCCGAATGACCTCCACCCCCACCTCCACCCCCATAGATCTTCTCTTTAAGGACTATCTCAACGATCACTTTTCCTTCATATTTTCTGTGAAAAGCCTAGACAGAATAGGTGATTCCGAGGGCCAGGCGATGAGCACTAGCGATACAATGACTAATAGGAAACAGTCTCTGTTTTCACCCCTCCCCCTCCCAAGAGGAGAAAGCCATTCTTAGACAAATTACAGCCTAACAGAGCAAGTATCACTACAGCAATATGATCAAGTGAGCTCTAGGTCAAAACAGGGATATATATATTTACAGTCATTCATGTTTCTCTTCATACCTCTGCCAGACCAATTTATTTAGATTCAGGTCTAAGCTATTTTATTTATTTAGATTCACTAAACTGTGAGGAGGAGCTCTGGTAGCGTAGTGCTTAAGGCATTTTGACTGCTAACCAGAAGACTGGTGGTTCAAACCCACCAGCTAATCCTTGGAAGGAAGGTTGGGCAATCATCTCCTTCTGTAGTGATACCACCTCGGAAACCCAAGGAGGAGTCGCTATAAGTCGGGTCCAACTTGAGAGCATGTAACAACAACAAAACTGTGAGGTACCTAATTCATTTTAAAAAATACCCATTAAACTACACCTGTGTTGTAGGTGATAGGCTCAGTGGTGGTCTGGTGGTAGAATGCTCACTTTCTATGCAGGAGCCCAAGATTCAATTCCCACCCAATACACCTACATGCATCCACTAGCCATCTGTCAGTGGAGGTATGCATATTGCTATGATGCTGAAGAGTTTTCAGAGCTTCCAGATTAAGATAGACTAGGAAGAAAGGCCTGACTGTCTACTTCTGAAAGTCAGCCAAAGAAAACCTCATGGATCACAACAGTCTGATTCACAATCAATCACAGAGATGGCACAGGACTGGATAGCATTTTGTACCTTCATGCATGGGGTCACCATGTGTCAGGGCAACTGGAAGGCAGCTAGCAACACGCTCTAAGCATTGTGGTCGGCACAGCAAGCGCTGTGTGGGGTGCTGATACAAACACAACCCAAGCCCTTATATATGCAGATCCCAACACATTATAGGAGTCTGATAACTTTTTAACGTTGAATAATTAAATAGTAAACTACTAAATGAACTCATATTGACGAACAGGAGAGATTGTAAAATGCAAGTAAACACAAAGTAAAATGCAAAAACACACGTTTGGGTTTAACTGGACATAGCTCAGGAAGCTGAACTTGATGCAGGGTAATTAGGTACCTACAACTTATCAGTCACTTGGGATCTAACTTTTTCAACTCTTCAGTCTCAGTAACAATTAAAGAAGATCAAAGCAAGAAGTGGAGGAACCGGGAAACAGTGTGCAGGAGTTATTGTAAAGAATGTTTTCTACTCTTGGAGTTTTAGCATTAAAAATAAGAATTTAAACATGCACTTTAACAATTTTAGGAAAATAACTAAAAATGCATTAACAGCAAAAGAGAAACTAGATAACTGGGACATCCTAAGAATTAAACATTTATTTCCTTCAAAAGACTTCACTAAAGAGTGAAAAGAACCTACTAACTGTGAAAAAATGTTTGGCAACAACATATCAGATAAGAAACAAACGTCTAAAATTTATAGAAAATTTCAACACCTCAACAACAAAAGGACAAACAACCCAGTTAAAAAGTGGATACAGAACATGAATGGACACTTCTCCAAAGCAGACATTCAAGCTGCCAGCAAACACATAAAGAAAAGCTCCCGACCATTAGTTGATTCCAAAACCCCCAACTCATAGCAACCTTATAGGACAGAGTAGAACTGACACATAGGGTTTCCAAGGCTGTAAAGCTTTATGGAAGCAGACAGGCTTATCTTTCTCCCATGAGCTGCTGATAGGTTCCAACCAATAACCTTTTGGTTAGCATCCAAATGCGTTAATCATTGCACCAACGGAGCTCCTTCATTAGCTATTGTGGTGGTTAGGTGGTGTCAAGTAGACTCCAACTTACAGAGACACTATGTACAACAGAATGAAACGCTGCCCAGTCCTACACCATCCTCATAATTTTCACTATGCTTGAGCTTATCATTGCAGCCACTGTGTCAATCAATACTGTTGAGGGTCTTCCCCTTTTTCCCTGACCCTCTACTTTACCAAGCATGATATCCTTCTCCAGAGAATGGTCTCTCCTGAGAACATGATCAAAGTAGATGAGATGAAGTCTGGCCATTCTTGCTTCTAAGGAGCATTGCAGCTACACTTCTTCCAAACCAAAAATTGATTCATTCTTCTGGCAGTCCAAAGTATTTTCAGTATTCTTCACCAACACCACAATTCATAGGCATCAACTCTTCTTCAGTCTTCCTTATTCATCATTCAGCTTTCACATGCAGCAGATAAGGCCATTGAAAATACCATGCTTGATCAGTTGCACCTTAGTCTTCAAAGTGACATCTTTGCTCCTTGACACGGTAAAGAGGTCTTTTGCTGTAGATTTGCCCAGTGCAATACAATGTCTGATTTCTTCACTGCTGCTTCCATAGGTATTGATCATGGGTCCAAGTAAAATGAAATCCCTGACAACCTCACTCTTTTCTCGATTTATTGTGATGTTGTTTATTGGTCCAATTGTGAGGATTTTTGTTTGTTTTCCTTATGTTGAGGTATAGTCCATACTGAACACTGTTAATTTTTTAACTTCATTAGGATGTGCTTCAAGTCATCTTCACTTTCAGCAAGCAAGGTTGTGTAATTTGCATATCACAGCTTGTTAATAAGTCTTCCTCCAACCCTAATGCTGCATTCTTCTTCACATAGTCCAGCTTCTTGGATTATTTGCTCAGCACACAGATTGAGTAAGTATGGTGAAAGGATACAATCCTGATGCACACCCTTCCTGATTTTGAACCATGCAGTATCCCTTGTTCTGTTGAAACAACAACCTCTTGGAATTCTTCACAATGTTATCCATAATCTGTTATGATCCACACAGTCAAATGCCTTTGTATAGTCAATAAAACACAAGTCATCATTTTTCTGGTATTCTTTGCTTTCAGCCAAGATCCATCTGACATCCTCAATGATATCCTTCATTCCATATCCTCTTTTGAATCCAGCTTCAGTTTCTGGAAGTGCCTTGTCAATATACTGCTGTAACCATTTTTGAATGTTCTTTAGCAAAATTTTACTTGTCTGTGATATTAATGAAGTTGTTCGACAATTTCTTCATTCTGTTTGATCACCTTTCTTTGGAATGGACACAAATACCAATCTCTTCTAGTTTGCTGGCCAGGTAACTGTCTTCCAAATTTCTTGGCATAAGTGAGTAAACACCTCCAGTGCTGCATCTGTTTGTTGAAACATCTCAATTCCTGGAGGCTTGTTTTTCATTAATTCCTTAGCGTCATTTGGACTTCCTCCTTCAATATCATTGGTTCTTGATCATGTATATGCTACCTCCTGAAATGGCTGAACACTGACCAATTCTTTTTGGTACAGTGACTCTGTGTATTCCTTCCATCTTCTTTTGATGCTTCCTGCATCATCCAATATTTTGCCCTTAGAATCCTTCAGTATTGTAATTTGAGGCTTGAATTTTTTCTTCCTTTCTTCTGGCTTGAGAAATGCTGATTCTTCTCTTCCTTTTTCATTTTCTATCTCCAGGTCTTTGTACATTTCATTATAATACTTTACTTTGCCTTCTCAAGCTGCCCTCTGAAATCTTCTGTTCAGCTCTTTTATTTCATTTCTTCCATTCATTTGAGCTACTCTATGTTCAAGAGCAAGTTTCAGAATCTCTTCTGACATATGTTTTGTTTTTTTTTCTTTTCTTTCTTTTAAGTGAACTTTTGCTTTCTTCATGTATGATGTTCTTCATATCATCCCACAACTCCTCTGGTCTTTGGTCATGGGTGTTTAATGAATTGAATCTATTCTTCAGATGATCTCTAAATTCAGATGAGATATAATCAAAGTCATTCTTTGGCTCTTGTAGATTTCTTTAAATTTTCTTCAGCTTCAACTTGAATTTACATAGGAGCAATTGATGGTGTGTTCCACAGTCAGCTGCTGGCCTTATTTTGACTGATGATACTGAGTTTCTCCATCACTTCTTTCAACAGATGTCATTGATCTGATTCCTATGTATTCCATCTGGCAAGGTCCATGTGTATAGCCATGGTTTATGTTATTGAAAAAAGGTATTCGCAATGAATAAGTTGTGGTCTTGCAAAATTCTATCCTGCATCCTTCGGCTTCATTTCTATCACCAACACCTTTCTTTTTCTCTCCAACTACCAATGCTTCTTCTTTACTTCCAACTTTCTCATTCCAATCACCAGCAATAATCAATACATCTTAATTCCATTTTTGGTCAATTTCAGACTGCAGAAGTTCATAAAAATCTTCAATTCCTTCATCTTTGGCCTTAGTGGTTGGTGTGTAAATTTAAACAATAGTAGTAGTAACTGTTCTTCCTTGTAGGTGTATGGATATTATCCCTGACAGTGTTGTATTCAGGACAGATCTTGAAATGTTCTTTTTGATGATGAATGTGACACCACTCCTCTTCTGTTTGTAATTTCTGGTATGGTAGACCATGTGATTTTCTGATTCAAATGGCCAATTCCAGTACTTTTCAGCTCATTAATGCCTAGGATATTGATCTTTATGCCTTCCATTTAATTTTTTATAGCTTCCAATTTTCCTAGATTCATACTTCATACATTCTCCATTCCAATTGTTAATGAATGTTTGCAGCTTCTTCTCATTTTAAATTGTGCTCCATCAGCAAATGACGGTCCTGAAAGCTTTACTCTGCCCACGTTATTAAGGTCAACTTTACTTTGACGAGACAGCTCTTCCGCAGTCATATTTTTATTGGCTTCCAATAAAAGGGGGCTCATCTTCTGGCACTATATCAGATAATGTGTCACTTCTATTCATGAAGTTTTCCAGTAATATATCAAATAGTGTATCACTGCTCCTCACAAGGATCTCAGTGACCACTTTTTTCAGAAATGGATGGCTCCATCCTTCTTCCCAGTTTGTCTTAGTCTGGAAGCTCTGCTGGAACTTGCCCATCATTGGTTACTTTGCTGGTACTTGAACTACCACTGACATAGCTTCCTGCATCACTGCATCACACAAACACAGTACTACAAACTGACAGCTGACTGTTGATCATCTCTCATTAGCCATTAGGGAGATGCAAATAAAAACAACAGTGAGGTACCATCTTAAGCCAGCATTAATAAGAAAATTTAAAATAATAATTAAAAAAAACCCACAAATGTTGCTAGGGGTTTGGAGACACTGGAATACTCATACACTGCGGGTGGAACTGTAAAATGATGCAACACTGTGGAAAAAAGCATGGCATTTCCTTAAAAAAGGGGAAATAGGAATACCATATGATCCAGCAATTCTAGTACTGGGGATATATACTAGAGAAATAAGAACCATGATACCAACACATATATACACACTTGTGTTCATCACAGCATTATTCACAATAGCAAAAAGATGAAAACAACCTAAGTGCCCATTCACAGATGAATGGATAAGCAAACTATAGTACATACACACAATGGAACACTATACAAAATTGAAAAATAACGATGAACCTGTGAAATATCTCATAGCATTGAGGAACTTAGAGAATATTATGCTGAGTTAATTAGTCAGTCACAAATGGATACGTATTGTATGAGACCACTATTGTAAAAAGTAAAGAAAAGGTTTATACACAGAAAGAAACATTCTTTGATGGTTCCCAGGGGTGGGAGGGGAAGAAAGGGTAAATCACTAACTAAAAGGTAGGTTCATAATAAGTTGGGTAAGAGGAAAGGTAATATACAATATGAAGGAAGTCAGCACAAAATTATCAAGTCAAAGGAAGACGCTGGGAGGAGCACAAGAATTAAAGGCAACAATGGTAAATACTATTACATACACAATTACAGTAATAACAATAATAGACAAGTGGATATATAGATAGACATGCAAGCTGAACAGGTGTGGGAAGGCAAATGGGACTATACCCACAAGTAGGTTGGACAGAGGATATTTCTGCTTACTTACCTATATGTGTTGCAAATGGGAGCTCTGGTGGCATAGTGCCTAAGGCGTTTGACTGCTAACCAGAAGGCTGGAAGTTCAAACCCACCAGCCACTCCTCTGGTTGGACAATCTACTTCCGTAGTGATACCACCTTGGAAACACAAGGAGGGGTCGCTATGAGTTGGGTCTGACTCAACGGCAGTGAGTTTGGTTTTGGTTTTGGTTTAGTGCTGCAATATGTCTATGAAATTATAGAGCATAGAAGGGGGTAAAGTTATACTTCTTAGCCATAACCAAACACTTTGAGGGAATGAGTCATTGGGCCTGGGGGTTCAGGACCACAGTCTTGGGAGACAGCAAGTTCAATTGGCATAACATAGTCCACAATGACAGTGTTCTACATCCTACTTTGTTGAATAATGACTAGGGTCTTAAATGATTGTGAGTGGTCTTCTAAAGTGCAACTATTGGTCTCTGTGCATCTGGAGCAAAGAGTGAAGAAAATCAAAAACACAGGAACAGTTAGTCCAAATGACTAATGGGCCATGCAAACCCCAGCCTCCACAATCATGAGACCAGAAGAACAAGATGATGGCCAGCTACCACTGCTGAAAGGGATTACAGTAGGAGGTCCTGGACAGAGTGGGAGAAAGATGTGGAACAAAACTCAAAATCATAAAAAAAAAAAAAAAAACAGCCTTACTGGTCTGATAGAGACTGGTGGAACCCCCAAGAGTAAGGTCCTAGACACCCTTCAAGTCTGAGACTGAACTCATCCCCATGGTTCAACTTTCAGCCAAACAATAAACAGGTTTATATGGTGAACAATAACATGAAGGAGGTGTTCACTCTTTAGAACAATCAACATTTGAAATCAGAAGGGCAGCCTTTGCCTAGAAATAAAACTCAGAAGGCAGAAAGGGATTGTAAGAGGGACAAATGGAAAAAGGAAACACAGGGAGAAGATGGGAAAAGTGCTGTTACATTGTGGGGATTGCAATCAAGGTCACAAAACAAAATGTGCATGAAATGTTAAATGGACAACCCATTTGCTCTGTAAACATTTATTCAAATCACAATAAAGAGTTTAAAAATAATAATAATTTTATGAAAATGTTCGTACCATCCTTACTCGTGACAGTCAAAAACAAGAAATAACCCAAATATCAACCAACAGGATGATGGAAAAACAAATTGTATCTTCATTACAAAATAAAAAAGAATAAACTACGGATACAATATAACAAAGAAGCCCTGGTGGCACAATGGTTAAGTGCTCAGCTGCTAACCAAAAGATTTGCTGCTTGAACTCCAGTGGCTCCGTCAGAGAAAGGCTTGGCCATCTGTTCCTGTAAATATTCCAAGAAGCCCAAACTCACAGCCATAGAGTTGATTCTGACTCATAGCAACCTCCTTTGGGTTTCCAAGGTGGTAAATCTTTACGGAAATAGATTGCACAGTCTTACTTGCGCAGAATGGCTGATGGCTGATTTGAACCAACAACCTTCTGGTTAGCAGTCAAATGCCTTAGGCACTAAGCCACCAGGGCTTCAAATCTGGATAGGGTAGTTCTACTCTGTCACATAGGGTCAATATGAGTCACAATAGACTCAATGGTACCTAACAACAAAAACTACATAACAACATGCACTAACCTTTTTTTTTTTTTTTTAATTTTATTGTGATTTGGGTGAACTGTACAGAGCAAATTCACTTTCTATACAGCAGCTCTTACACTTTGTCTCATGAGATTGACTACAGTTTCCCACAATGTAACACCTCCCCCTCCCGCTTCCTCCCCATAGTTATCTTTTCCCTGTGTCCTTCCCTCTCCTGCACTCCTGCCCCCTAAACTGTCTCCCTGTGCATACACAGCCCTTCTATTCTCCCATGACTGATCTCTCCATGGAGTGTATCTACCTAATGTAAATGTTCAGCTCACATGCCTGTCCTTTGTTTGGCTGGAAGCCACAGGAGTGGGTTCAATTCCAGACATGATGTGCAGCTAGAGGCCATAGTCTCAGTGGTTCCATCAGGCTCTATCAGACGATTTTGAGTTTTGTTCCACATTGTTCTCTCACTCTATCAGGATCTCCTACATAGATGCCCCTCCGAGTTGTTGACAGTGGTAGCCAGGCACCATCTAGTTCTTCTGGTCTCATAGTCATATAGGCTGTGGATCGCATGGTATACCAGTCACTTGGACTAATTGTTTCCATGTGTCTTTGGTTTTCTTCATTCTCTTTGTTCTGGTCAAGAAGAAACCCATCGTTGCATCCATATGGCCGCTTGTAAGCTTTTATGATCCAGTCGCTACACACCAAAGTAGGATATGGAGCAATGTTATGTGTAATATATTATGCCAATTGAGCTTGATGTCCCCTGTGATTATGGTCCCAAGCCCACAGGTCCAACTATTCACTCATTCTGGGCAGCTGGCTGTGGCCAAGAAGTGACTACAAACTTGTCCCTTGTCAGCTCTACCATATGCCTGGGAATTCTTACAGAATATACAAATACACTTGTAGAAAAATTGTCTGACAATCTTATACATGGTCTTGGGCACATTGCCCCTGCGTAGACATACCTAATTGTTTAACTTGTCCACCCATCCATCCACCTGTAGATCGGTGCTTTCCTTCACTGACAATGCAGTACTGTATGTGTAAAAAGGGTCATCTTTGTTATCTGTACCTCTCATGCACTCTCTCTGTCTTCCTCTTCCTCAATGCCACCATGTTCATCACTAACATTTGATACATTGCCCTTCTCTTCACCCAAATCAGTACTTGTCTCTACCTATCTAACAGTGTTCCCTCCTCTCCCCTCCCACCCCTGGTAACCAACGAAGAAAATTTCCTTCCATATATAAACCTTTCCTTGACTTTTTACAATAATGGACCAAAACAATATCTGTCCTTCTGTGATTGGCTTATTTCACTCAACATAATGTCCTCCAAGTTCATCCACATTATGTGGTGTTTTGCAGATTCTATGTTATTCTTTAAGTTTGCATAATATTCAATTGTGTGTATGTACCATAGTTTGGTTATCCATTCTTCTGTTGATGGGCACCTAGGTTGATTCTATTTTTTTTTGCTGTTGTAAATAGTGCTGTGATGAACATGGGTGTGCATATATCTTTTCCTCTCCTGGCTCTCACTTCTTTGGGATATATACCTAGTAATGGAATGACTGGGTCAAATGGTATTTCTAATTCTAACTTTTTAAGCAATTGCCATACTGCTTTCTGCAGTGGTTGTATCATTTGACAGTCCCACCAGCAGTGTATGAGAGTTCCAATCTCTCCACAACCTCACCAGCATTTGTTATTTTCTGTCTTGTTGAACTTTGCAACTAACACTGGGGCAAGATGGTATCTCGTTGTTTTTATTTGCATCTCTCTAATGGCTAATAATCGTGAGCATTTCTTCATATGTTTTTTGGCCGCCTGAATATCCTCTTTGGTGAAGAACATGCACTAATCTTAAAAACAGTATATTGAATGAAAAAAGCTAGACACAAAGGAATACGTACTAAGTGATTTCATTTATATGACATTCAAGAAAAGACAAAACTGATTTACAGTAATAGACATTAGAATAGTAGTGGCCTTGGAAGGAAGAAGGGGAACTGACTGGGAAAAAGCAGGAGGAAACATTCTGGGATGAGAGAAATGTTCTATATCTAAGACCAATAAATTGTATGTAAATTATACCATAATTTAAAAAAATAATAATATAGCGAAAACTGTGAGAGCCAGAACTCGACAGAACTGCCTTGTTTTTCTGGGTCTCACATGTTTTCCACCTTTGACAGAATGCAGTCTTAATACTTTTCTATTGTTCATTTTAATAGAACATATTTTAGTTTTCCTTCTCTGACAGGTTTTCTGCTTATACAGTTTCCAGCTTTCATAGGTTTTGCTGTGAAATGTTCTTAGCAACATTGTAGATGTTCTAATTATGCTTTCTTTTTCAGAAAATTATTTAAAATATAATTTAAGAATCCTTATTTTCATTTTGCAGATTTTAAAATATGCTTGCTTCTTCAAATCTGTATATTTTTTAAAATTTTTATTTTGAATTATAGCTAAATACACGCATTTTGGAGTCCTTGAGTAGTGCATGCTCACCTGCCAACCAAAAATTTGGAGGTTGGAGTCCATCCAGAGGGACCTCAGAAGAAAAGCCTGGTGATTTGCTTCTGAAAAATCAGCCATTGAAAATTCTGTGGAACACAGTTCTAGCCTAACACACACAAGGTCACCTTGAGAAGTAATTAATTTGAAGGCAACTGGTGGTGGTGGTGGATGTGTATTTTATAGGTAAAATATTTAGTGCAGATAAGATGTGGCACTAAACCAAGGAATAATTGTCTTTTACCATATCCGACTCTATTAAGAAATTAGAGGAATTTGATTTGGTGTATTTCTGTTTTGTGAATTAGTTCATATCACAGTGGCATGCTCATAGATTAGAGGAATGTCAACAGGACATCTGTTTTGAGTGCTTGCCCTTGGTGACGCTTTGTGCTGAGTCATTCACACTCTCTCACCTGGCCTTGGGTGACCTAGTGCACATAGTTGTAAGGCAGCTGGTGTGGGTTAGAGATCTGATCTGTGGTGATAGGAGCTGAAGTTCTCTCTCACTGTTTTTGACTGTATGGAAATAAGAACGCTGACCTTGACTTCATTAGCCCTCTTCCAAACAGCTAAATGAATCAGCCATTGGCATATACCAATAATAAACTGAAAACATGTTGTGTTGATAGTGATATTAAGGTGCACATGAGGCCATTCTTTTCCCGTTAAGCCCTTGGTGATACGAAGCTAATTTGCAAGCTTTCTAATACCCATCACCATTGCCACTCTGCTTTTCCATTCTGTACCCAAATACCAATATACAAGTAGGAGGAATGACTTTTACTCCACTAACTACAGTTTGTGAGAAATGTCACAACACTTCATTTTGTTCCAAAATTAAAATACATTTTAATATCAGTGCTCATCCTGCTGAGCCTCCCAGTGTTGTGCAGAAGCCCCTGGGAACTTACCCAGAGCACAGCATTGGGCCAGGGCTCTCTTGTCTTTAATCCACACTAATCACCACAGTTGTGCTCTTTGTTCAAACTCTCATGACCCCTTAAAGTCAGACAGCTCTGCTGATTCCTGCCAAGCTTGGCACTGAAAACTTTGCCAGAGCTGAAAGCACAGAGCCTAATATTCAATCTCTCCAGGTGTACCACACCCAAGATCTTCCTCAAGATGCCTCAAGGAAGCTGGGATGTGTCTTTGCCACTCAAAGAACAAACAGAAGACCATCATTCCTCAATCTTAAAGAGTTTCTCTACTCTCTGCTTCCAAAACATTGACCTTGGGATAAGATTTGGAGAGAGAAAAGGAAGAGAAAAAAAATGAAATATTTTAAAATATAAATTAATACTTCAGTTATGCAAACATATGCAATCATCCTAACAATATCATCAATATTAATATAACAATATTGCTGGGGTTTTTTTGAGACTACATTGCTTATCAGCTGTGAGAATTTAGACAAGTTACCTAAATAATGAAAGTCTCACTTTCCTCATCTATAAAATGGAAATAAAGTTTAGCCCAACAATTGTGTAACCCTATTATGGATTGACACAGTGGCTACAATGATGAGATCAGGTATAGCAAAGATCGTAGGGCAGGACCAGGCAGTGTTTCATTCTGTTGTATATAGCGTCGCTATGAGTCGGAGACGACTTGACAGCACCTAACAACAGCACAATTTACAATGTAAGTGTTTCCTATTTTTCATTTCATATATGCTTCCATAAACCAAAAAAAAAACCAAACTCACTGTCATCCAGTCGGAAGGAAGATATGCTTCTATATAATCCTTAAAAGATCTAATGGTGTTTTATAAAGAGCAAAGAATGGCACAAAATCTATATAATGTTGTTCTTTTTAAATGGAGATAGATATAGAGATCATACCAAACCAAAACCAAACGCACTGTGGTCGAGTTGGAACCGACTCATAGCGACCCCTCCTTGGGTTTCGAGGCAGTATCACTATGAAAGTAGATTGCCCAATATAATTTTAAAAGCCTTTTCCATGTCTGGCTCAATCACCGCAATACACTTTACATATTCCCAATTCTATTAATTGTGAAGAACTTTCACAATTTTTTTTTCTAGTTTGTAAGGAAAATCAAATTCCTTCTTCTCTGATTCCAAAAGTGTTTATCAAGCCAAATCAATTTTATTATCAGTTCTGTTCCTCTCTGTTCTGCTTCTGTTCTGACACCAGCTATACAAGTAGCACTTCTTCCTTTGACCCAAATCACCCAGAGTGAGGTCAGACCTCACAAGTCACAGGCACAGTCCTCCAAATGGCCAAGTCTATTCAAGAACTCAGATGCCAACCACAAGGTTGGGAGTCCCCACAACACTCTCACTTCTGACCTGCTAGCTACAAAGTTGGGTTTTTCCACTACCCCTATAAATTCAAGAGTCCCCAGGGTGCCCCAGGACTCCCCATCACTTCTGACAACCTGGCTTCCACTACTCCCTAAAGTTCAATAGTTCTTTACAATGACTCACAGAGCTCACAGAAAACACTATACTTATGATTATAGCCCTATTA
>NW_006921797.1:4743244-4746133 GCF_000298275.1 Orycteropus afer afer
GCAAATTCTTCTGGTAGTTGGGCTTTAGTCCACTTTTGTATCCTTCCCCTCAAGACT
Organism: Orycteropus afer afer; assembly: GCF_000298275.1. NCBI lineage: Eukaryota > Metazoa > Chordata > Mammalia > Tubulidentata > Orycteropodidae > Orycteropus > Orycteropus afer. Next base: position 4,743,302 of record NW_006921797.1, read on the forward strand.
CAGGGGTCCAAGATTATCTTCTGTGTCTGTGTTAATTGGTTTCCCTTTTCTTTGTTGAAGAGGGTCTGTGCAGTCCTTCTGCCTAGTCAGCCATCTTGCCGGAACTCCCTTCTTTTTTAATTTTTATTGTGATTTGGGTAAAAGTTTACATAGCAAATTCATTTTCCATATAGCAGTTCATACACATTTTGTTTCATGCCTTTGGCTGCAGTTCCCCCACAATGTAACAGCTCTCTTCCCACTTCCTCCTCAGACTTACCTCTTCCTTGTGTCCTTCCCTCTCATGCAGTCCTGCTCCGTCCCTACTGTCTCCCTGTGCAAACACTGCCCTTCTGTTCTCCCACGATTGATCACTCCAAGGAGATTATCTACCTGATATAAATGTAGAAGCAGAATCTTTGATACTGGGAAAAAAAATATGAAATTGTTCACTGCAGATTAGTAAGCAAGCACAACTGAGCCTGTGCTTACCTTGATTATTGGGTAATCCAACACTGCCCCAAGCCTTAGGTATGATCTGGAGTTCTCATCAAAAATAATCACTGGGGAAATTGCAAGCTTTTAGAGGTTATTTCACAGGAACTAAAGCCAAAGACCAAATCTAGAAAAAATTACCTTCTTTATTTCATGCAATTATCTTCCCATTGTCTCCTAAGCCTAACCTCACCCTTCTGCATGACAGCTCTGTATTTTGGCAACTATTGATCTGGCAAATATTTATTTCTCTACAGTGACTTAAAGGGACCACAGAAAACACCTTCAACCTCTTGTCCTAGAGCTGTGTCAACTCTCTTGTCATAATCTAGTCTGTAAGGAACTTGATTCCACAAGAGATCAAAATTGTTGCATGGATGACATCATGATGTTTGGCTGTTAAACAATAGGTACCATATACATTAGATGCTTTATTAAGACACATCCTTGTCAGAGGGTAGAAGACAGAATCCATGATGTTCAAGAGCCAGCCACCTAAATGATGTTTCTAGGCGTTCAGTAGCTCTGGTGGCATTAGGAGCTCTGGTGGCATAGAGCCTAAGGCATTTGACTGCTAACCAGAAGGCTGGCGGTTCAAACCCACCAGCCACTCCTCAGAAGAAAGGTTGGGCAATCTACTTCCATAGTGATACCACCCAGGAAAACCAAGGAGGGGTCACTATGAGTTGGCTCCACCTTGACAGCAGTGTGTTAGGGATTCAGTATTCTTTATCATGTTGTGATATTCCTTCCAAAGTGAAAGAAAAGTGATTGCACCTTGTTCTGACTAAAACCAAGAATGATTTTTATTGTCTCGTAGGCTTCTTTGCATTTTGAAGACAACATATACCACATTTGACTGTGTTGCTCTGATTAATTTACTGTATAACCCAATAAGAAAGATATTTTGAGTGGGGACTTAGTAAGAGAAGGTTCCACGGCAAGTCCAGGCTGCAATGCAAGCTGTCTGCTTCATGGACCTGATGATCAAGTAGATCCATTAGCGCTTGATTTGTCTGGATAACTAGGGATGGAGACTCTGGCTAACCCCAAGAAAATAATCCCAGTGCCTATTTCTAGGGTTTTGGAGTAATACTATTCCTTCTCCTTTAGATAACTCTTCTCCTTTTGAGAAACTGCCCCTGACTGGCTACTGGGCCCTGATAGAGCCTGAACTCATGTCTACATGACCTGAGCTGCCCAGATTTGACTGAGTGTTATCTGATTCATTAGGCCACACATTTAGAAATGCACAGCAGCACTTCATCACCAAGTAGAAATGAAAAATAAGACTCAAGCAGGTCCCCAGGAAAAAATAAGCCACCTGTGCCAAAGGTTCAGGCTCCTATGACACATGTTTCTGCTGCATTGCCACCTTTTCTTCACTAATCCTAGGTTTTGTGGAGAGTTCTCTATGGAGAAAAAAAAAGGCTGAGAAGGGCATGGTTTACAGATCATTTTTCTCAAAAATATGCTAGCAACTAGGACTAGAGCATTACAGTCACAATCAAGAGGGTGCTAAAACACAGTGCAGAAGGAAAATCTCAGTGAACAGAGCTTTGAACAGTACGTCTCATTGTCCAATTTGTTTGGACAGAGATAAATAGCCAGAGATGTGGACCTACATTGATTCATGAGTACTGGCTGATTATTTGTCTGGATAATTAGGGATTTGGAAGGAAAGGATTGGAAGGTTATGGGCAGAAACAGTATGTAGACAGATCTTTTAAATGGGCAAAGAGCAGGAGGGTATTTTAGTGTTATGTGAATGCTATAGCCATCTGCTACAGAAAAAGCTATCAATGATCAGGTGAAAAAGACCACCTATCGATGATCAGATTCTTTCCCTAAATATACCCAAGTACTTATTTAATAGGTTCATGGACAAAAGATCATGGCAGCAGGAATGGAGACTATATATGAGCCCAACAACATGATTTCCCATCACCAAGGGATCTGGTACCAATACTACTAGGTGCTCAAGCTGACAATAGCAGAGGTCAACACTGAACTGTTGTGATGATACCATCTGGTAAAGGAGAGGGATAATCCAGCCACCAGCTCCATTGAATCACTTCTATTATGGGGGACTACAATTGTTTTAGGAACTCTGGTAGCATAGTGGCTAAAGCACTTGACTGCTAACCAGAAGGCTGGCAGTTCAAACCCACCAGCCATTCCTCGGGAGGAAGGTTGGGCAATCCTACTTCCGTAGTGATACTGCCTCGGAAACCCAAGGAGGGGTCGCTATGAGTCGGGTCCAACTTGACGGCACATAACAACAACAACTATATATATATATATATATATATATATATATATATAATCACTATAATCACTAGTTTTGCTTCTCCAGAG
>NW_006921797.1:4746233-4761484 GCF_000298275.1 Orycteropus afer afer
TCCTACTTCCGTAGTGATACTGCCTCGGAAACCCAAGGAGGGGTCGCTATGAGTCGGGTCCAACTTGACGGCACATAACAACAACAACACAACCCAATTGTTTTAACTGAAAGAGGTACTTATTATGAATTGTATCTTCTTTGCTTGCAATGCTTCTACCAACATACCATGCTTTGTCTTCTTTATTTGAAATATTTCTACCAGCACATCATCCATGGACTTAGGAATTAATTGCCTTATTCACCTTTATGGTATCCCATACAATATCACTTTAGACCAAGAAATTCATTTCACAGCAAAAGAACTACAGTAATGGGCTCATGCTCATGCAATTCACTGGCCTTACTACAACTCTAAGACCTAGAAAAAGTTTGCCTGATAGAAAGGCAGGATGAGAGAAGTTTGTCTGAGAGAAAGACTCAGTTATGGTTTTTAGTTGATAAAGACAATATTCTGTGAGATAGAGCACTATCATATAGGATCCAGTGTATTTCCTTACACCAGTGACCAATATATGGTGCTATGTCTCCCACAGCCAGAATACATGGATCTGAAAATAAAGAGGTGGAAATGACAGTAGTTCCTCTCCTATTACCCTTAATAACCTGGTTGCAGAATCATTGCTTCCTGTTCCCATAACTTTGGGCTCCAATTATTATGATTTTCCTAAAGCAAAAATGATTCCAGCAGTGAAATAACAGTTATTCTATTGAATTGAAAGTTGAAACTACCATGTGGCAAGTTGTGTTCCTCATGTTAACAAAACAACAGATAAAGAAGGGGGTTACTCTACTGGTTAGGGTGATTGATTCTTGTTTACTTCTATGGGTGGCATAGAAAATGCCTTGCTTTCTACTGGGAAAGCAAGGTCTAGAATTCAGAGGATGCTCTAGAAGTATCTCGTGGTGTTTTATTATGTTTAATACTAAAAGTTAATGAAAGTGTACAGCAACCCAATAAAAACAAGACCAAAAAAACTCAGGTGCTTCAACAATGAAGATGTGATAGTTAATTTTATGTATCAACTTGACTAGGCTATGGTACCAAATTGTTTGCTCAAACACTAGGGTGGAAGTTGCTATGAAGTGTTTGCATGTGATTAGCATTTAAAGATCACGCTCCATAATATTGATGTGTCTCAACCAATCAATTGAAGGCCTTTCAAGTAAAACAAGTGGTTTCCAGAGAGAGGATTCTGCATCCAGACTATAAAGAGACACCTTGCTAGAATTCCTCTCTCCTCTACCTTCTAATGTACATAAGACACAAGAATTTCCAGCCTGTCACTGGACCTACAGATTTTGAATTTATTATCACCAACAATCTCATGAACCAATTCCTCAAAATCTCTCTCTAGATATAGATACACATATGAGCATTGTTTCATTCTGTTGTACATGGGGTTGCTGTGAGTCAGAGCCGATTCTACTAAACACAACTAGAGATACAGATATGTCTTTTACTGGTCCTGTTTCTCCAGAGAAACCTAAAACAGAAGGTTTGGGTCACCTCCCCAGGTAAAGCACACTGATCAGCTGCATGTTAGTAAGAGAAATATAAAATGGATGGTAGAAAAAGTATTTGTAATTATCATCGATGGCTTTGTGACCAGTTCCAGAAATAAAGAATGAAGCAGCTGTGAATAGTTTCTTCCTTATTTGTTTTTCTTCCTCTTCTTCCTCCTAATTCCCTGGTAGGAGCTCTGGTGGTCCTGTGGTGAAAGCATTGGGCTGCTAACTGAAGGCTCGTGTTTCAAACCCACCAGCCATTCCATGTCAGCAGGATGAGGCAATCTACTTTCATAAAAATGCACAGCCTTGGAAACCCTATGGGTCAGTTTTACTCTGTCCTTTAGGGTAGGTAGGAGTTGAAATTGACTTGATGGCAGTGGATGTTGTTGTTGTTGTTTGCCATCCAGTCAGACCTGACTCATAGCGACCCCTCCTTGGGTTTCTGAGGCAGTATCACTATGGAAGTAGATTGCCCAATCTTCTTTCCGAGGAGTGGCTGGTGGGTTTGAACCGCCAGCCTTCTGGTTAGCAGCCAAATGCCTTAGGCACTATGCTACCAGAGCTCCCAACTTAACAATATAGTGTTTAGTAAATAAACAAAAATAAATCACCTTGAAATGGATATGGAGCACAGTAGAGATTTGTCTCTAAGTATGTTTTTACAAAGGGAAGTTACAACTTGTTAGGCAGTAGAATTAAGTCATTACTATTGGGGAATCCCTGGCGGTACAATGGTTATTGGGCTGGGTTGCTAACTGAAGGGTTGGGAGTTTGAGTCCACTCAGAAGCACCTTCAGAAGAAAAGCCTGGTGATCTACTCCAAAAAAGAGCCAGTCATTGGAAACCCTGTGGAACACAGTTCTACTATGACATGCTTGGGGTCACTGTGAGTTGAAATTGACTCTATTGGAACCTTTTATTGTATAATTTAAATATGGGTAGAAAAGAGGATGTGAATGCTTAGTAGCCAAATGAAAGACCTTTCATAATTAATACCTCTGTCTCTCAGCCCTAGCCCCACCCTCTATACTGTGTTCTTTGATGCTAGGACTGGGGATGTGAGAACTGCTTGTCAGCTGATTCCACTGAGGTTCTGCCCACGGAAAGCACTGAGGGGAGACTAGAAGACAAGAGGAGGGAAAAAGAGACTTTTTTTCTGCCTCTGGCTCATGTGAGCATCTCTCCCGCACAAACAGGCAGTAAAGACTCCAGCATCTTCTTCATTCTGAGCACAGCCATGCTGAACTTCAGGGGACTATACACCAGCCATGCAGTGCCTTCTCAGAAGTCCCTACAGTTCTGGCTGTGAGGCTCTCTCACAGGGTTGAACCAGTTGAGCAGCCCACTCAGTGCTCTGAGCACAGCTGTATGACACTCTCTCAGCAGCCTTAGTAACATATAAGCCAGTGGCCTCTCCCCAGAGTCCCAGCTCTGCAGCAGCAGCCCCCCATCTACGCTCCCAGGTTCTGATATCTCCACCCCTTCTTTTTTGTTGCTCTTCCAGCCCCAGAGATGGTAGCTACTTCTGATTTTACTAATCTCTAGTTTGCCTTACTATTCTCTTACACAAACTTTTTTTTTTAGGCTGCCAACTCCAACTAATCTTTGTATTAAATCCTTTCTGTTTAAAATACCTAGTGTGGTTTCTGCTTTCCTAACTGAAACCTGACAGATACTAATTTTTAATTTAAACTGTGCTAATAAAGATAAAAAATAAATAGGCAAAATAAAAATATTTAATATTTATGAACATCTTTTATTATTTTAGGTTTAAAGAATTAAACCTCTTCTAGAATCCAACCTCTTTCTTTCCACGGACAGAGTGAAACCTCACATTTCCTTTGGGGTCACATACCCTTTGACAATCTTCCTATTGGAATCCTGCCCAGCTTCTAGTCTTCCTCCCCCAAATATAGGAAATAGATATATAGCCCTTTTTAGAGTGCTGAGAGTAGATACTAAAAGCATTACTTAGATATGAGTATTGGGAAGTAAAAATGACTTTTCAAAACTTGCTGTCCCAGCATGAGCCCATTACACAACTTTCTAGTTACCAATTTATGTTGATATAAAGCCACAATGATCTACTTCCTGTCTCTTGGTGGCAGATCAATCTTTAGCCTGACGTGAGCTTCCTACTTCCACAAAATGAATCAGTCAAGCTGAGAACAAGGATTTAGGCAGACATCTGTGCCAATGCTATTTGGAAAAATCCTTTTTAAAGCACCAGCCCCTCAGAAAAACATTATTCCTTGGGAACATGACAACACTTCCAGGCTTTCTAAGAGTACTGTAGTACTGGGCTAGTTTCAAAAGGAGAGGGTAAACAGAAGAATAGTGTTGTGGTTTCACTTTTTATTTCTGCTCCCTTTTCCCAGTTAATATCTGTAAATAGGGATATAAAGGAATTTTCCATTTTGAGGCAATTTTGTAAGCTGAGGTGTTAGAGGACATGTAGAATATAATGAGGGATCCCATTTCCATGAGTGTGTCTTTGAATTCCTTTTGTGGCTGCACAAGTGACAGCAAGCTTTCTAGAAATATGGTTTACTATCATTTATTCAAGGAGCTCTGGTGGTGTAGTGATTAACGTTTGGCTGCTAAATAAAAGGTTGATGGTTCAACCTCCAGCTGCTCCACAGGAGAAAAATGGGGCAGTCTGCTTCCATAAAGATTTACAGTCTTGGAAACCCAACGAGAGTTGCTATGAGTTGAAATCGACTCAATAGCAGTGTTTTTTTTTTTTGTTTGTTTTTTTTTATCATTTATTCAGCTTATCCCATAGAGGTGGAAATGTTAAGTTTCCACTGCACTAGGGCGAAGGAAGACTTGGATGTAGTGTCATATCTGCTTCTGCAAATGGGTAACAAGCAAATGCCAGATAATATGATCTTTCACACTGTCACGATGGGCCTTCTCTTAGCATATTCCTGTGGGCGATTATTTTAAAAAGCTCTGACCCTCCTCTAACTTGAGTCACATTACCAATTGTCCCTTTTTATCATACCAGCTGTAGTATGTGCCTGGTTAAAAGAATGAGGAAAGAAAATAATCCAACCATTGTGAAATATTTTAGACTGTAACAAAAAGGGACAGTGGCATCAGTTGGAATGTGACCTGCTTCTTATCATAAAAGCAGTCATTTTCCCTATTGCCCTGAATATAGGGTAGAACTAAAAAAAAAAAAAAAAACCCTCACTGCTGTTGAATTGGCTCCGACTCACAGCAACCCCTTCTTGGGTTTCCAAGGCGGGTATCACTATGGAAGTAAATCTGCCCAATCTTCCTTCCATGGAGTGGCTGGTGGATTTGAACCGCCAGCCTTCTCGTTAGGAGTCAAATGCCTTAGGTACTACACCACCAGAGCTCCCATAAGGTAGAACAGGGGAGTTTATTCATGAGGCACAGGAATATTGAGAAAAGGTTCTATTTTTTCTATGGGGCCAGTCTTTCTAGAGGTACTTTGCCAAAATCCCATTCTTCTTGCCTCAAAAGACAAAAGCAGAAAAAATTGCCCCACTGTGGAGATGTAAGACTTGGGAAGACCAAAGGAATCACTGGAACCTAGTCCCACTTCTTCCAGGGAAAGTCTCTCTCTTCTGTTCTCCACATCCACTTTGTTGTAATTATTTGCTTATACTCTGTCTCTTTGCTGGAGGGCAGGAAACATATCTTCTTCATCTTGGTGTTTGCCCAGCATTAGTTGTACCTGGCACAAGAGTAAGGGTTCAATGAATGTTTATTGAACAACGATTGAACAAAGGAAAGCATACAGAGAAACTAGACTTTAAACAAACTTCAGTAATGAACCTGCCTGACTATTCCAGATGAAACTATTGGCAGAGATTGGTTTGGAATGTTATTAAAGCACATTACCCAAAAACATCAGGAATTTAGCAACAAGATAAGTCATGATAAAGATTCTGGAGGCCCCAAGTACAATGAAGGAAGGAGAGGGCATCCAGCTGACCTTATGTGCCTTTTTCCATAATCCCAAAGATTTTACCTCTGACAGCCATCTCAAATCTCCCTTTAAGCCTTAGTATCCTTGAGCCTTACGATGTCAACTGCTAAGATAACTTCAAGTGTATAATTACACACACACTTATTTGTACAAAATATAATGCTTTTCTTGCCCACGAGCCAGTCCGTCGGCAATGAGAAATATTTCTTAAAGTCTCTACTAACCTAACCTAACCCACTGCCATTGAGTCTATTTCGACACATAGTGACCCTAGACGACAGAGTAGAATTGCCCTACAGGATTTCCAAGGCTGTAATCTTCACAGAGGGAGCTCTAGTAGCATAGTGCCTAAGGCACTTGACTGCTAACCGGAAGGCTGGATTCAAACCCACCAGCCACTCCTTGGAAGGGAGGTTGGGCAATCTACTCCTGTAGTGATACAGTGATACAGCCTCAGAAACCCAAGGAAGGGTTGCTATGAGTCGGGGCGACTCCATGGCACATAACAACAACAACAACAATCATTACAGAAGCAGACTACCTCATGTTTTTTCCCACAGAGCAGGTGGTAGGTTCAAGCCACTGACCTTATTTTGGTTAGCAGCTGAACGCCTTAACCATTGTACAACCAGAGCTCCTTAAATATCTACTAGCAAAGAAAAGCACATCAAGCTGTGTAAAAATGAATAGTTAAAGTCCTGAGACAACAGCCAAATAAAAATAATTGGCTGTTGGTTATCTAGAAAGAACAAAATGCCCTGTTGTTTTTGTTTTTTGTTTTCTGGTATGGTTAAGGTGATCGTAACAAGTTAGAGACTGGCCTGTGTTGTTCTCTTGGTATTAAGTTGTTCTGGCAATCAAGATCCCATAACTGCCAGGAGACTGAAGTGCTACATGTACATTCAAAATCACCTCACTTTATGTGCCACTTTCTCAGGATGCCATCTGCTTTGGTTCTAATCAGATTCTTGCCACTTCCTCCCTGAAGAACTGGAGCTCTGTCCCTAGCCCAGACAGGTGATTAGAGGCGTCTGAGATGATAATCAGTTTACCTGACTTTAGAGTAGCACCCTCTTTGGACTCCCTGCTCTTTAAACCTGTTGTCTAAATTGTCTAAAGCAAGAAAACCAGCTCACTTATGGACTATAAATGAAAAGTCCTAAAGAAAACAATGGCCAATCATATCCAGTACTGGATTAAAAGGGTACAAAATTGATGGAGGTCTTCATAATGAATAGATCAGATGTCAGCACCTGAAATCACTGATTACTCCTAATTTTACTATAAATAGCACAACCAGGTATTATGTGCTCCTGAATGTGATGTAAAATCAAGGACATTGCACCACCTATGAAATATTCTTTCCTAAAATTTGAACTTTATTCTAATCAAGCCTCTAGGTCTAACTCCCAGTTAATAGGAAATATGACAGATTACATTTACAACCACAAGAATATAATAGATCAAATCTTTATTTATTATTATTGTGATTAAGTACACACAGCAAAACATACACCAATTCAACAATTTCTACATGCATAATTCAATGACATTGATTACATTCCTCAAGTTGTGCAACCATTCTTGCTATCCTTTTCCAAATTATTCCACCACCATTAACATAAACTCACTGCTCACTAAGTAAAAATTCTCCCTTTCTCCTTCCCTCCCAACTCTACTAACTCCTATTAATTTCTGTTTCTATACAATTGCTGGGAGCCCTATTGGTACAGTGGTTAAGCACTCAGCTGCTAACTGAAAGGTTGCTGGTTTGAACCCACCAACCATTCCATGGGATAATGATGTGGTAATATGCTTCTACAAAGATTTACAGTCTTGGAAACCCTATGGGGAAGTTCTATTCTGCCCTCTTACGTTGTTATGAGTGTGAATCAACCCATCAGCAATGAGTATATATTTGCTACTTTCAAATAAGTAAGATCATACAATATTTGTCCTTTTGCAACTGAAAAACTTCACTCAGCATAATGGTTTCAAGGGTCATCAAGGTTGTGGCATGCATCAGAACTTCATTTCTCTTCAGTTATATTTATTATGTTTATACTACATCTTGTTTATGTATTCATCTGTTGATAGACATTTTAGTCATTTCCATCTTTTGGTTATTGTGGAAAGTGCTGTAATCAATATTGTTATGTAGGTTTCTGTTTATGTTCTGCTATCACTTCTTCTGGGTATATATCTAGGATTGGGATTGCTGAACCATGAGATAATTCTATGCTCAACTTTTTGAGACACTGCCAAACTGTTTTCCACAGTGGTTGTACCATTTTGTATTCCTGCCAGCAGTGGATGAGGGTTCTTGTTTTTTCCGAACCTTACCAACATATATCGTTTTCCATTTGTTTTGATCACCGTCATTCAAATGGAAATGAGATGGTATCTCATTGTGGTTTTGATATGCACCTCCCTAATGGTTAACAATACAGCGGTGAGGTTTTTTGTTTTGTTTTTAATAGTTAATGAAAGGAGCTCTGGTGGAGTACTGCCTAAGGCATTTGGTTGCTAACCAGAGGATTGGTGGGTCAAACCTACCAGCCACTCTGCAGAAGGAAGACTAGGCAATGTGCTTCTGTAAAGATTTACTGCCTCAGAAACCCAAAGAGGGTACTCAGTATGAGTTGGAATCAACATGATGGTAGTGAGTTGTTGTTTTTTTTTATTTTATTTTTTTAATGTCTATACCTAAGGCATCTGACTGAGAATCACTTCTCAGAAGGAAGACTGCACAATCTACTTCCATAGAGATACAGCTTCAGAGACCCAAGGAAGGGTCACTATGAGTTGGAGTCAACTTGATGGCAGTGAGTTTGTTTTGTTTTTAATGGCAAGGAGTTCTGGTGGTGTAGTTGTTAAGGCATTTGGCTACAAGGTTTGAACCCAGCAGTTGATCCATGAAAGAAAGATGGGGTGGTCTGCTTCTGTAAAAATTTACAGCCTTGGAAACCCAACGGAGTCACTATGAGTAGGAATCCATTTGATGGCAGCGGGTTTGGTTAGGTTTGGAATGGCTAATGACAGTTCAGCATCTTTTCATGTACTTGTTGGTCAAGTGAATATCCTCTTTAGTGAAATATCCATTCAAGTTTTTTGCTATTTTTTTTTGATTGGGCTGTTTATCTTTTTGTTGTCTGTCAATCAATCAAATCTTGAATGTAAGAGATTCAACAAATGACCCCATTTCTTCAACAAATAAGTAACATGAGAAAAAAAAGGAAAAATTTGTAGACTTATAGATTACTTTAAACAAACCAAAGTTCAAAACACCCACCATTTGAGCCAAATTAAACTTAGATAGGTTATTCAATGACTCTAAGAAATAATTACTAATTGATACTTTTGTTAGGTGTGATAATGACATTTTATTTGCGTTATTTAAAAAGTCCTTATCTGTTAAAGAGCTATCCTACAGTATTTGTGGGTAAAATTAAAGATTTTCTAGGATTTGCTTTAAAATCTGCAAAAAGAGGGAGGAAAGGACTAAACAGAACCAGAATGTTGATAATTACTGAATTTTGGTGTAGGTTATATGAGGGTTCATTATATGATTCTTTCTCTCTACCTTGGAGTACATTTGAAAATTTCTGTAACTAAAATGAAATTAGGGGGTTTCCAGAAAGGCAAAAAGGTTTGACATTAAAAATATTTCAGCATAACAATAGGTTAAAGGAGAAAAACCGTTTAATCCACTTAATAGGTGATGAAAGGCCTTTGAAAGATTCACTATGCAGTTCTGATTTTAAGACTAAAAAATTGGAAATAACCACAGAGGATTTGTTAAATATATAACGGTACCTCCACATAATCCACATAATTAGATACTATGTATCCATTAAAAATGATATTGTAGGAGAATAATTAGTGGCACATATATGTTCATGGTACATGAAGTAAAAAAAAAAAAAAAAAAATTCCCAAAGAGTAAGATAAGAGTTCATTTTATATTAATATATATACCAGAATGTTAAGAATGGTTAGATGTGGGTGTGGGTGTGGGTTTGCTTGTCATTTTCATTTTCTTCTTTGTACTTAGTTCTATTTTCCAAAATGTCTACAGGTAACTGTTACTGCTTTTTTAATAAGGGGAAAACACAAAATGTTATTTTTAAAAAGTTATTTAAATTTCTTTAACTTCAGACGTGTGGTTGCTTCTTTAGTTAAAAATATCCCTAAATTAACTCTTATCTTACCAACATTTCTCCATTTTATCCAAAAGATTGTCTCAACAGACTTGGACAAATGCCTTCTTGGAATGAAAACCCATAATGTTTAATGTTCCAAATGTGATAACTTTATCAGAATAAAAATTAGAGGCTTATTGATAAACACTTTTTAAATTAGTGACTCTGAGTAGCCATGAGATATTTAAATTATATCAATCGTATTTTTAAATAATTCCTCTTTCTACAATTCTGCATGCATGTGACACAAAGTCTGAGAAAATGCCAAAATGGAATCAGTTGTTATAAGGCAGGGAGTTCAGGAATTGATTCTTTTTCATTTTTATAATGATTTTATAAAGGACAGACTATGTAATGTATTTTTAAATTGTTTCTACGAAAATCTTAGCAAGATTTCAGTGAAAGGGTTAGTTATCACAAAAACCAACTTCATGAGATACTTCTCTGCTGCAAGTGTATAAAATATAATTTTTTAAACCAAATAAATGAATTATTAGGAAATAGAGACAAACTTTACTGTGAACTGTGTTGCTAAAAATCTGCTTGGCATATATACCGTGCACTGATAGTTCTGAAGGGCTGAAAAGCCTAAGAACAAAATAAACTAAAAGGAAATCAACATCCTCCTAAATTGCAGGGTTTCAGAAATCCTGGCCTTGAGCCTGCCACTTCAGTTCCATTTGTAAATCAGATTGACCTTCTTTCTATGAGTGGATTTGATTTGTCTCCAATCCAATTATTAAATTTGTATGGCACATACAAACTTGCTTGTTGTTGTTGTTTGCCCTCGAGTCGGACCCAACTCATAGAGAACCCTCCTTGGGTTTCCAAGGCAATATCACTATGGCAGTAGATTGCCCAACCTTCTTTCCAAGGAGTGGCTGGTGGGTTTGAACCATGGGCCTTCTGGTTAGTAATCAAGTGCCTTAGGCACTATGCTACCAGAGCTCCCACAAACTTGCTTACAAAAAGGTATTCCCTAAGAAAAGCTAGTTTTACCATTAACCTTTAAGAATAAGTTTCAAAGATGGTATGAGGTACAATGAAGGAGCAATATACAGGCCCCTATTAGCACCAAGACCAATGTGACTTCAGGAGAGGTTGGCCTGATAAATGTAAGTTGGACTGCACACAAAATCAAATACAGAGATATTACTTAGCATTACTATTAACCCTCTGGAGCTCTGGTGGTGCAGCGCTTAAAGCATGCTGTTGCAAACCTAAAGATCAGTGGTTTGAACCTACCGGTGACTCCTCAGGAGAAAGATGAAGCAGTTTGCTTCTGTAAAGATTCCCAGCCTTGGAAAGCCTATGAGACAGTTCTATTCTGTCCTATAGAAAAGTTGTGAGTCAGAATCAACTCAATGGCAGTGGCTTTCATAATTTTTGGATTAATTCTTCTCCTATATTTAGTTTTTTGCATCCCTGAAAATATAAAATGGTCCTTAAAATACTCATTTCCCACATAAACAGGATAGGCCTGTGTAAGATGATCCTTGCCTGTTGTGGTCTCACAGCTGAATAACACTTTGTTCTGCATTTTTCTTCTAATAATAGAAATAAACTGATATAAATTCTCATAAAGTGAAATTAAACATATCTAATCTCTGCTGAAGGAGTTCTGGTGGCACAGTGCCTAAGGCATTTGACTGCTAATCAGAAAGTTGGTGGTTCAAACCCACCAGGCACTTCACAGAAGGAAAACTGGGCAATCTACCTCTATAAAGATTTACCACCTGGGAAACCCAATGAAGGTTGCTATGAGTCAGAGTCAACTCAATGGCAGTAGGTTTGGTTTGGTTTTTTGGAAACTCTGCTGAAATTGTTGAATTACTATTTCAGATGAATAGGTTTTATCCCATGTTTTCTCACCCTTTTGAAACAGCCTCCAAACCACTGACTGGAGAAATATATAATACTGAAAGTAAAAATTTATAAGACTGAAAGTTTCAACTTGAGCCAGGTTTTGACTAATATCTTAAGACTTATATTAGTATAGTACCTTTATTCATTTAATTCCAGTGAATTCTAAAGCTGCATGAGATATCAAAGAACTTAACAGTCAATTTTTTCAGTGTTCACATAAAAGTTTTGATATATACTATTTTGGCATGCAAACATATAATTTTAGAAATTTGGGGAAAAAAGTAGAGCATTTTAGCCTATGCTTTCCTTTATTATGATAAATACTAAAGTGGAGCTGGAGAAGCTAATCTATATGATAGAACATTTATCTTTAGGATTGAGGTCTTTGTTTTTGAATTTTTATTAATTTTCCCTCAAATTAACATTTATTAGGGAGAAAAGAAAATGGGCATACACACATGCTGCAGTGAGTAGAACTTAGTGACACTATCAATAAACTATTTTGGAGTAGAATGATTGTAACCAGTACCAAGTTATTTACATTTAATTTCTATCCACAAAATTTAAGGTAAATAGTGCTTCTCCATTGGGTGTTATCCTTTCTAAGAGAATGTCTCCACAATCTATAGTTCTATCCAAGCTCTCTCTTTTGGAATCCAGATTCATATTTCCACGTGCCTCCTGGTCATTTCCATCGGGATGACCATCAGGTCATGTACAAACTTGGAACTCATGGTCTCCACCCCACTCCCTACCGAATTCTTCTCCCCAAAACAAAAGAAACCAAACTTACTGCCATTGAGTCGATTCCAACTCATGGCAGCCCTCACTGGGTTTCCAAGGCTGTAAAGCTTTACAGTAGATTGCCTCATCTTCCTCCCATGGAACAGCTAGTGGGTTTGAACTGCCAACCTTCCGGTTAGCAGCCAAATGCCTTACCCACTATGCCACCAGAGCTCCTTAATTCTTCTCCCAGAACTCCTAAACTATGAAAATAGCTATCCACATAGTCATGTGGCTGTGAGAGTTGGAAATTTTCTCTCAATCTTTGTGCTTAATTAGGCACCAAGTCCCACGGAGCCTATGAAATATCTCTTAAATTTATATATTATAACAATACCTTTGTCCTATTCAGATCATTCTCTCCCCTGAAGAAAAACATTTTTTAAAAATTCCTAACATTTCTATTTTTCATCAAGAGGAAATAGTATTAACTGATTTTACCCTCCCTCTTGAAACAACTAAAAAGTGAACAAATACATGAAACCATGTCTCACAAAACCTTGGATATCAGGCAACAGAAGACAGTGATCCTTGGGGGATGGAAAACATAGGAGGTAAACCCTAAGATTAGCCTGGCTTTGTACCTAGAAAATATTTTTAGGCCATGGCACAAAGAGGGGAAAACTGAGTGAACCCTGGCAGTCTCTGAATTGATGAGTCAGGACTATGAGAGAGAGGAAGTCAAAGTGACTAGAATTCACAGGGAAGGTTGCCAGAAAGGAAAAAGCTAATAATGTGCTGGAAATCTGTAGAGGGTTACACTTGATACTTACATGAATGACAAAATAAAGAAAGAAAGAAATAGAACAACTAGAAATATTAAAGGAAACAATACACTCATCTCCCATATGGTTGAAAAAATTGCCTTTTTACATCAGACAGAATAGAAAAGCTCATAATTCATGAGGCAACAGTTAGATTACTCAAACTGTTTTGCCACAGTAATGAGAAAAATTAATCCTAGACTAAACATTGCCTTGGTTCTCCTTAACAAAGTTTTAAAGCAAGATCCAAAAGTATCCACTGTTTCCAAGTAATTTAAGCACAACCTAGAGCAAGGCTCAAGGATGTTAATATGAATATATAAATATACAACATCTAACAAAGTAAAATCACAACGTCTGTCATTCAAGCAAAGATTATAGGCAAGAAAAGATGACCCATGATGACTAGAAAAACCAATCAATCTAAACTGGCTGTATTCTATGTGTTTAAGAAGCTAGAGAAAAGCTTGGGAATGTGAAATAGAGACAGGGATTATATAAATACCCAAATTGAACTTCTAGAGATGAAAGCTACAAAGTCTGAAATGAAAACTATACTGGATTGAATGGAAGATTAGACATTGCAAAATAAAAGGTCAGTGAAATTGAACAATATAAACTAGAAACTACCCAAAATGAACACTGGCATAAAAGATGCTGGAAAACAAAAAGGCCAGTGCTTCAGAAGCTGTGGGATAACTTTAAGAGGCCTAATGTGCATGTAAGGAGCTCTGGTGGTGTAGTGGTTAAAGCATTTGGCTGCTAACCAGAGAATCTGTGGTTCAGTGGTTCAAACCTTCTAGCTCCTCTGTGGAAGAAAGAGTGGGCAGTCTGATTTCATAAAGATTTACAGCCTTGGAAACCCAATGGGGGTTGCTATGAGTCAGATTCAACGCAGTGACAATGAGTTTGGTTTTTTGGAATATATATGTAATTACAACTCCCAAAGGAGTCCCTGGGTGGCATAAATGGTTAATGGCTTGACTACTAGCTGAAAGGTTTGTGGTTCAAACCCACCCAGAGCTTCTTTGAAGACAAGCCTGATGTTCTGATTCCAAAAGGTCACAGACTTGAAAACCCTATGGAGTATTTCTACTCTGTTCACATGGGGTCACTAGAGTCAAAATCGAATGGACAGCAACCAACAACAGAATTTCCAAGGGAAAGGGAGAGGGGTAAGGAATATTTGTAATAATAATAATGGCTAACATTTGCAAATTGATAAAAACTATAAACCTACAGATTCAAACAGCTGAAAAATATTTAAAAAACAAGCACAAAAACATTAACAAAACTATACTAAAGTATCTCATAATCAAATTATTTAAAGCTAGTGATAATGAGAAAATCTTAAAAACAGCAAGAGAATAAATACACATTATATTCAAAAGAACAAAAATACAGATGACAGTAGATTTCTTTCCAGAAACAGCAACCTGGTGACATCTTTAAAATACCCAAAGAAAAAATTATCAATCAATTATACTCTACTAGTGAAAATGTTTCGAAGATGAAGAGACGTCCTGTAAGTGGTGGAATAGGCAGACAAGCTCCACAGACCCTCTTCAACAAAGAAAAGAGAAACCAATTGACAGAGATAGAGAAGACAATCCTGGAGCCCTGACCTTTGAAAGGAAATATACAGAAGTGGATTAGGCACCAACTAGTGGAAAAGCCTGAATAAAAACAGTGAATACAGAGAGGCTGGAGCAGTGGACTGTCACCTACGCTGATGGGACCAACAGCTTGAATATTTCCAAGTAGTGCTGGGACCTGAGAATTGACCTAAAGATCAGCCCAAGTCACCAAGGGCTGCAGGGATGACTGTGCTGGTGGCCTATGACTAGGAAGGGAAACAGCAAGGAGGGAGACAACATGACCTATGAACTTCCTGCTGTCCAGAGGGCACAGCCATTTTGATTGTTTACACACAGCAGCGATTTTGGATATTTAAAGTGACCAAGGGTGCAGCCATATTGAATGTTTACAAGTGGTGGTCATTTTGGATTTTAAATTCTCATTCAGATTCCAAGGACCTAAGAATAGGCTCCATTTGCCAAGGATGGCAGGGACATACAGGAGGCAGGTGGACAATGGAAAAGGAGACAGGTGGTGAGAGTGTAAGTGCTGCCAACTAGTGAATAGAGGAGCTGCTCATATA
>NW_006921797.1:4764710-4791698 GCF_000298275.1 Orycteropus afer afer
ATGATGGGCTCAAGTATAGCAGGGATTGTGGGGCTGGCGCGGGATCGGGCAGTGTTTCGTTCTGCTGTGCATGGGGTCGCTATGAGTTGGAAACGACTCGACGGCACTTAAGAACAGCAACACAACAACAAAGAAAACAAAAATTGTGGGCAACTCACTCCAACACACAATCACCAATTAAATATAAACACAAAAATGTCACAATGCCTCGGAGACAACAAAGCATCACAATCCACACAAAGAAGCAAGATAAACCAGGAGAAACAAGGGACAAGGATAGACTCAAAACACAACCCTGAGGAAGACACAGCATTGGAACTCCCTGATAAGGAATTCAAAAGAATTATATTTTGGTACCTTCAACAAATTGAAAGACAGATCAAAGAAAACACTGACAAAATTGAGGAAAACACAGAGAAAACCCTAAAACAATTTCAAAAGACAATACAAAGACAAAATGACAAAATAAATGAAAAAATAGAAATGATACAAAATCTACATACAGAAATCCAGAAGATTCATACTAAATTTTCAGAAAAAGATAACACATTCAACAGGCAAGGAGTAGAATTGAATCAATGGAAGACAAAATTAGTGAATTGAAGGCAAATACCTCAATACTTCTTCGGAAAGAGGACAATCGGGAAAAAGATGAAAACAAAATGAAGAAAGCTTAAGGCTCACGTGGGATAAGCTATGTGTAATCAGAATTTCAGAAAAGGAAGAGGCAAGTAGAACCACAGAAAAAAAAATGTTGAAGATTTGTTGGAAGAGAATTTCCCTAGTTTGATGAGAGATGGGAATATATCCATTCAAGAAGTCCAATGAACTCCAAACAGATAGACCCCAAAAGAAAATCACCAAGACTTATCATCATCAAACTCATCAAAACCAAAGACAAAGAAAGAATCCTAAAAGCAGCAGGGGAAAAACAAAGTTACCTACCAGGAGCAACCAATAAAACTAAGCTCAGATTTCTTGGCAGAAACCACGCAGGTGAGAAGACAATGGGATGGTATATATAAAACCCTGAAAGAGAAAAATTTCCAACCAAGAATTATGTACCCAGCAAAACTGTCCCTCAAATATGATGATGAAATTAGGACATGTCCAGAGAAGCAGAAATTAAGGGAATTTGTTAAAACCAGACCAATCTTGCAGGTGATGCTAAAGGGAGCCCTTTGGACAGAGAAGCAACTGACCATTAAAACACATGATGAAATAACCCAGAAACTAACACAGCTATGGAAGTATCCAAAGTAAATAAGCCTACAAGATTGTAAATAAGGAACCAGAGACATTAATTGACAAATGAAGATAACTACAAACCAAAAAGAGAGTAAAATCTGTGTAATTACAGAACTTCTAATGGTAGGGAAGTCAAGACAACTATAAGATAGAACACACTGTTCTAAACTTGGGAAAACATTATAAATCACAGGGTAACCTCAAAGAAAAATGATAAACCTTAACATCAAAATAAAAAAGAGGACCAGCACAACTATTTAGCAAATACTAAAACAATAGCAACAAAGGAAGTGATAACATGATTCATAAAGAAAACGAACTCATTACAGAAGATTATATGGAACAAAGAAATCAACACCACGAGAAAGCACATAACAGAATGATAGCAACAAATTCATACTTGTCAATAATTACATATCTAACAAAGGACTTGGCTCTAAGATTTGTGGAAAACTCAAATACCTCATCAACAAAAATATTAACAATCCAATGGAAATGTGGGCAGAAGACATGAATGGACACTTCATCAAAGCGGATATTCAGACAGCCAGCAAATAAATGAGGAAATGCTCATGATCATTAGCCATCAGATAGATGAAAATCAAAACAACAAGATGCCATCTCACCCTAGCACTAATGGTAAAGTTCAACAAAACAGAAAATAGCAGATACTGGCGAGGATGTGGAGAGATTGGTACTCTCATCCATTGCTGGTGGAAGTGTAAAATGATACAACCACTGTGGAAACCAGTATGGCAATTCCTTAAAAAGCTGGAATTGGAGATACCATTTGACCCAGCAATCCCATTACTAGGTATATATCCTAAAGAAGAGAGAGCCAGGACAGGAGCAAGTATATGCACACTCATGTTCATCGCAACACTATTTACAATAGCCAAAAGATATAAACAACCTACGTGAACATTAACAGAAGAATGAATAACCAAACTGTGGTATATACACACAATGGAATACTATGCAACCCTAAAGAACAATGTAGAATCTGCAAAACACTGCATAACATGGTTGAACTTGGAGGACATCATGTTGAGTGAAATAAGTCAGTCACAGAAGGATGAATATTGTATTGGTCCATTATTGTAAAAGTCAAGGAAATGTTTGTATATGGAAGGGAACTTTCTTTGTTGGTTACCAGGATGGGGAGAGGAGGGAACACTGTAAAAAAAAAAGTCATTGACCCATGTCACTTTAGTTTTGTGTATTTCACTGTAATTAAATTATATTTCAATAAAATTCAATTTTTAAAAAAATGAAGGTGAAGAAAAGACTCTTCCAAATCCCAAAAAATACTTTAAAAATTTATCACCACTGTTTTTCTCTTTTTTTTTTTCACACCCTCTTGTTGTTGTTCTTATGTACTGTTGAGTCGGACTTGACTCATAGCAACCCCTCCTTGGATTTCCGAGGCAGTATCACTACAGAAGTAGATTGCCCCATCTTCCTTCCGAGGAGTGGCTGGTGGGTTTGAACTGCCAACCTTCTGGTTAGCAGTCAAGGGCCTTAGGCACTAAGCTACCAGAGCTCCTTAACACCCTGTAGTATAGCTAAAATTAAAAAGACTGATGGGTCCAATTGTTGGGCCAAATGTAGAGCAACTGGAGCTCTCATACACTGATTGTTGGAATATAAAATTTTACAGACACTTTGGGAAAAAATTTGGCAGTTTCGTAAAAAGAACATACATTGGACACTGACCCAGGCATTCCCCTCCTATGTTGCTGTTGTTGTCATGTGCCGTGGAGTCAGACCAGACTCATAGCGACCCCTCCTTGGGTTTCCAAGGCAGTATCACTATGGAAGTAGATTGCCCAACCTTCCTTTTGAGGAGTGGCTGGTGGTTATGAACTGCCAGCCTTCTGTTAGCAGTCAAATGACTTAGGCACTATGCTACCAGAGTTCCCGACTCCTATGTATATATGAAAATCTTGGATGTGAATGTTTATAACAGCTTTATTTATGATGGCTAAACACTGGAGACAATCCAAATGTTCATCAATAGGAGAATGGATAAACAAATTTAGTATATTCATACAAGAGAATACTACTCAACAGTGAAAAGAAATGATTAACACATGCAACAACATACCATGCTGAGTGAAAGAAGTCAGACAAAAAAAATACTTAGTGTATTATTCTGTATGAAACTCTAGACAATGCAATCTACTCTGTGGTATCAAAAAAGAAATAGTGATTGAACATGATGGTGGATAGAGGCTTGTGGGGAGGGAGGAAGGAGGCATTACAAAAGAGCATGAGTATACTTTAACAAAAAAGTTATTGTTGGTAAGACATATAACAAAAGAGTTAACATTTTAACCATTTTTAAGTGTACAGTTCAGCAACATTAATTACATTCACCAGGTTGTACAATTATCACCATCCAGCTGAGGCCTAGTCAATGCACAGTACTACAAGAAATGATAAAAGATTGGTGTCTGAAGTTCTGGGTGATTTGTCACACTACAGTACATAACCAGAACAATGAATTTCAAAGTTTTATTTTTTCTCAACAAAACCTCTTTTGTACATGGCATTGAATGGTTTAGCGCAATATAATAAACAGATAAAAGTAAAACTGTTGTGGATAAAGAGGAGATGGGTAAGCCTAGATTTCTACATCCCAGACTCCTGAGTGCTTCCATGGGTACTTTCATGGACACCTTCCACTTCAGAATTTCTCCTTTTCCAGATGGATAACTGAAGACAAACAGGTGACACACAAGTTTCTGATTTATGACTGAACCCTGAATTCCATCATTCACAATTAACTGTACCATGCTGCTGAGAATAGAAAAATGTGGAGAAAATAAATATACATTGTTAAAACAGAATAAAATTGAAGTAAAAAAAGTCAGAAAAATGCAATGTGTATTCTCTTGACAAGCCTGGGAATAATGCACTTTTTTTTTTTTTTTTTTTTACCCAAGATGAAAGCAAATACTGAGTAATATTGCCACCAATGTTCATCAATATTTGTTTCCTTCAACTCTACTGAGTTCTTTATGTTCATGATACAAGTAGTCCCTGGATTATGAACAAGACCCATTGCTAAGTGTGTCTTTTAAGTTGAATTTCTGGGGAGGTTGGAATAGGTGCATATGGTTCTTATTTAGCCTTATTTTAGGGAAGGAAAAGGCTCAAAGCCTTTTTCATGATTAATAAGCTGCATGTGCAGCAAGTGATTGTGATAAAGAATTTGTTTCAAGTAGGGGCTGGTTCAATTGTTTTAATGTCAGGGCAAATTTATATAACATTAAGGGCAAGTATGAGTTGTCCTTAAGTCAGACATTCATAACCCAGAGACTGCCTATATATGAAGACAACCCGGGGAATTAACTTCAGATATGCTGGATCTGAAACAAAAACATTTTATTAGTTTCCATGAATAAAAACATCACACCCTACATGTCCTGCCAAATCAGCTAAAGGCTGAGAGAATATCTCATTCTTCTGAAGGGTCTCTTTTCCCCTTTTGTCTTTTTTTTTTTTTTCTAATGGCACAAAGACAGTATAATAAATTCTGTGATGATGGCCTTCCTTATAGATATTGAAATCAAATGCTCCATTTTTAACCTCTGCTTCAGGTTTGAAATAAATATGCTGATAAGTGGTAAGGAAAACAGATCTATAAGGGGCACATGCCCACACAATACAGGCAGTCCTGTAATAACTAAAAGTAGCTCTGGTGGCACAGTAGTTAAGACATTTGACTGCTAACTGAAAGGTCAGCAGTTTGAACCCACCAGCCGCTCTGTGGGAGAAAGTTGAGGCAGTCTGCTTCTGTAAAGAATTACAGTCTTAAAAATTCTCTTGGGCAGTTCTAGTCTGCAATAAGTTGCGGTCAACTCAACAGCATTGAGTTTGGTTTTTAATGTTGGGCTGAAAGGGCCATTTTTAGTAACATACGTATGACCTAGGAGGGCAGCAGAGTGAAATCTGTATAGAGCGAAGCTGCCAATCTGTAAGTGCAAGTACAATCTTAGCCTGTGACCAGCTTTAGCATTTACAATTTTTTTTAACAAATATTTACAATAAATTTACATCTACAAATATTTACAATTATTCCATCCTCTACTTGTTATCATACTACTCTGTACCTGTAGGTACCACTGACTTCCAAATTTACACAGCATGCATCATTTTATAGATTGTTTTAAAGGTTCACGGTTTGAGTCTACCCAAAGACACCTCCGAAGAAAGGCCTGACAGTGAACTACTTCTGAAAAATCACCCACTGAAAATGCTATAGAGCACAGTTTTACTCTGACATATATGGGCACCATGAGTTAGAATCAACTGGAAGGTAACTGGTATGCATTTGTTTTAATTGCGCACTGCCGTGGAGTTGGATCTGACTCTTAGCAACTGCTCCTTGGGTTTCTGAGGCGGTATCACTACGGAAGTAGATTGCCCAGTCTTCCTTCCAGGGAGTGTCTGCTAGCCTTCTGGTTAGCAGTCGAATGTCTTGGGCATTATGCCACCGGAGCTCCCTTGTTTTAATTAGAGTAGGCTAAATAAATGCAAAAAAAATCATAATTATCAAATTTAAACTAAAATTAAAAATCATAAACATTATATATAACTGGTTTCTTATTTAAAACACTTCAATCCAATACTGCCTCTACTCAGAACAAGATCTTTTTAGAAGCACAAATGAAGTGGAATGCAAGACCAATGATGTCAATGTACATATTACTTGCCAGCAGATATGTGGGTATGAAACCTAGCCCTCTATATCAATTACTTTTTCAAAATATGCATATTTGAAGAGGAAATGTAAAGAACAAAAAAAAGTCAATATTGCTGTGGTTTGAATAAATAAATTTTTTATTTTAAAATAACACTAATAAGCAAACAAATCATTTTGTTGCATGCCTTGTATTTTGTATTAATACAAACAAGTTTCCTTACTCAATCTTCTGCTCGACATTTCACAGCTCTTCTCCTTCAAGTCAGTAGAGAACATATTTCTCATGCCTATGTTTTGAAAATGAATCTTAATCAAAAACAAAAACAACAGTGTCAAATCTGTTAAAATTCAAAAGGTATCATGAAAAATATTAAATGACTAATTCTGCCAACTCTTCTGTAATGCAAGAGTTGCTTGGTGATTTTTCCAATATATACAACATACAGCTATAAGGGAAATTTGTTGTTGTTACTTGTCATTGAGTCTTTCCAACTCTTACCAGCCCCGTGTACAGCAGAATGAGAAACACAATCGTTACTATCGTTGAGTCCATTTTTACAGCCACTATGTCAATCTAACTCATTGAGGGTCGACTCTTTTTTCACTGACCCTCTGCTTTATCAAGCATGATATCCTTCTCCAGGGACTGGCCCTCCTAAAGGCATGACCAAAGTAGGAGAGATGAAGTTTGGACATTTTTGCTTCTAAGAAGCATTCTGGCTGCACTTCCTTGAAGATGTATTTGTTCATTCTCCTAGCAGTACATGGTACATTCAGTATTATTCGCCAACACCACAATTCAAACGCATCAATTCTTCTTCTTCCTTATTAATTGTCCAGCTTTCATACCCATATGAGGCTGTTGAGACAATGGCTTGGTTCAGGCACACCTTAGTATTCAAAGTGACATCTTTGCTCTTTAATACTTTGAAAACACTGTAACACTTTAACACTTTTGCAGCAGAAATGCCCAACACAATATATTGCTTGTTCTTGACTGCTGTTCCCGTGGGCATTGATCGTAGATCCAAGTAAAATGAAATCCTTGAAAACTTCAATCTTTTCCCCACTTATCATAATGTTGCTTATTGGTCCAGTTGTGAGGATTTTTGCTTTCTTTATGTTGAGATGTAATCCACACTGAAGGCTGAAGTTTTTGATCTTCATCCATAAGTGCTTCAAGTCTTTGCTTTCAACAAGCAAGGTTGTGTCATCGGCATATTGCAGGTTGTTTATGAGTCTTCTTCAATCCTAATCCACATTCTTTTTCATATAGTCCAGCTTCTCCAATTATTTTCTCAGAATACAGATTGAAAAAGTATGGTGAAAGGATACAGCCCTGATGCACACCTTTAGTGATTTTAAACCATGCAGAACCCCTTGCTCTTCTGACTGCCTTGGTCTATGTATAGGTTCCATTAGTACATTAAGGGTTCTGGAATTCTCCTTCTTCACAATATTATTCATAATTTTTCATGATCCACATTGTCAAATGCCAACTTCTGCATGGTGATATTGTGGGTACTACACATTTCATTTTTTTCATTCCTAAATATTTGAATTATTTTTAATAATCATATTCATTTTTGCAAAATAGTAAAGTAATTTTCCTAAAAAATAATATATTAGAAACTAATAAGCAGGGATGTTAATGTTGTTGTTGTTGTTGTTTTGCCATCGAGTCGGCCCCGACTCATAGTGACCCCTCCTTGGGTTTCCAAGGCAGTATCACTACGGAAGTAGGATTGCCCAACCTTCCTTCTGAGGAGTGGCTGAGGGATGTTAATAGTAATGGGAAAATACTCCACTGATCTTTACTTCTTTTTTCCTAAGTTTTAAATTCTTGAAAATATCAACTCACTCCCCAGCTATCTTCTTGCTATTAAAAATTTGACACAGTGCTCACAAAGAATGACCCAAAATTCTTTCATACACACTCTTCCCTGGACTCTCATTGGAGACACCTAAACAAACATTAGAAGGAAGAAAATTAGGTCTTTCCCACTCTCCCACTGGAAACACACATGAGTGTGGAACCAACATTTTACCTCCTCTTATTTTTATAGTAGGAGCTCTGATGGTGTAGAAGTTAACACAATTGGCTGCCAAGCAAAAGGTAGGCGTTTAGAACACACTAGCCACTCTGTGGGAGAAATACAAGGCAGTCTTCTTCCATAAAGACTTATAGCCTTGGAAAGCTTATAAGACAGTTCTACTATCCTGTAGGGTTGCTCTGTGTTGTAATCAACTCAATGGCAGTGGGTTTTACATTTTACAATGAGTAAAAATGAACTAGATGTTGTCTTGAATAAGGTAGAATTCATTTACTTGTGGGCAATGGCAGCAGGTAGACCAAAGTTTGAGTACAGATGCTCTCGTTTTCTAGCTGTGTCAGCTTTTCTTTCTGATTCTCAGAGGATAATTGCTTTCAAACATGAAATGTAATGGTAAGAATTAAAGTAAGGCAACATGTGTAAAACAACTGGCATATCTCAGGTCCCAGTAAATGATAGCTGTCCTTGGGTGGTGCAAACACCTGGCTGCTAACCCTTGAGTCTACACAGAAGTGCCTCAGAAGAAAGACCTGGTGATCTACGTCTGAAAAAATCAGTCTTTGATAATCCTAGGGAGCACAGTTCTACTTTGACACACACAACGTGACCATGAGTCAGAATCTACTTGATGGTAACTGTTTTTTCAAATGGTAGCTATTATTATTTTCCTGGATTCATTATTTCATGGTCTCAGCTTTGTAGCATGTGTCTGGATTAATTTTTATGAGCACTTGGAGTATATCATTTACCAAGCTGTAAAATATAATCAGGTTGCCTGAATTCCCAGAAACCAGGTTCATGAGACAGGTTCACGAGCCTTTCCGGGTGAATAAGTGACCAAGATGAAAACCCCTCCTAGTCTTTCACTGAACCATGGCCCTCGAGGGCATGACACTGTTTACACCACTGCCCCGAAATGTTTTACAGTCCAGTCTCAAGGTGTGTGTACTTCTGTGCATGGCTCTGCCTTCTGAGGAGGGCTTTTATAGGCAGCTAGCTGTCCCGAGAGGAACAAGTCCTTCATAAAATAGCCAATGCACTTTAGGTTTGGCTGTGTGAGAGAAAAATTAAATATAAGCTTTTTAGAGATTAAAGATAAGAAAATACTGTATGCTGGCAACAAATCTAAGTCCAATCCCACGCTCAGAGCCCTTCCTTGGAGACTTCAGCACTGAGTTCACTGGGTCTAAGGGCATTCATTCTTTCATAACTGGGCCTACCCCTGAGTTAGCCTGGAGGGCAGATTCTCCCTCCTTCCAGAGCTGACAGGTCAGACAAGTACAAGGTCCATAATTATTGGGATTATTTTCTCCCTTCAATTTGATTTTTTGTCTTATGTTATTTTGAGAAATGTACAGGCAAGGTACAAAAGCACTGTGTACCATTCTGTGAGGAATCCTGCAAAAAATTTGAACTCTCAGTTCTGTGTGCAAATGTGAGGTGGGACAAGGCTCAGACCTATCACTAAAACTTGGGAAATATTTTTACAAACATTTGTTTACTTTTCTTCTACCACACATATCTCCCTCTAGCATGGTGAGCTCCTTGGAGGCAGAGGCACCATTACTGTTTCATTTTTCTTTAAACTGTACAATATCTGACACCAACAGGGGAGCAATAAATAGTCAATGAATAAAGGAATTAATATGGAAATAATGACAAAACCTCCCAAATGGATTCCTGACTCCTAATCTTCCTGTTAAGCCAATAGGTTGTCTTGCCAGCTGCCTCCTCCTCCAAATGTTTCACTCCTTTATTCAAAACTCCTCATTGTCTTTTATTTGCCTACATAGAAAAGGCTAATTCTTTACCTTGGCAATCAAAGCTACACAAACCTTTCCCAATATATTATTTTTATAATTTTGTGTTTCCTGGATGCCTACCAAATTCACCCACTCCCTTTTCACTTTCTTTAATGGTCCCCTCCACAAGCCCTAGTACAAGTTGTTCAGTTACTCTCTAGCCTCCTTTCCCACTCATCCCTACATATCCAATTTCTACCTTGCTGAATTTTAAGACTTAGCAAAAAAAAAAGCCCTCAGTATATGATAAATAGTCATGGAGGGATTGATTTCTTCTCTTCTGTTATGCTCTTCAAGTATAGGGTTGTATACAGCAACAGCCACCATGATGTAAGACCTCTGAATGTGCAATCTCTATGTGAAGAAATTTGGTTGTAGGAATCGTTCTACCACCACCATTATCAACACAAAAGGGGAAGGGTCTCCTGGCCCTTAAAGTTTTCTCACTTTTTTTTGTTGAGTTATGACCAAAGCTGGGAGCTCTGGTAGTGTAGTGACTAAGGCACTTGACTGCTAACCAGAAGGCTGGTGGTTCAAACCCACCAGCCACTCCTTGGAAGGAAGGTTGGGCAATCTACTTCCGTAGTAATACCACCTTGAAAACCCAAGAAGGGGTCGCTATGAGTCGTGTCTGACTCGACAGCACACAACAACCACAACATCACCAAAGCTGCCAACCTCTATAACTCCTTGCATCACCCAGGGATTCCTCACTAAAACTAGCCACATGAATATTAGGTTGCTCTCATAATCTACAGGCACAGAAGGGCAAAGGGTTTGGGGGGCTGGGTGAGGTGGGAGTTCCCCTTAGCGCAGCTGAAATATGCCCTTGCTTTCAAAATTAATAGTAAGAGAAATGAAAGGAAATATTATAGAAAATTCAATTGCCCTCTCTCTGGTCAACTCCAACTCATGATACCCTCAAGTGTGTCAAAGTAGAACTGTGTTCCATAGCAATGGTGTCACTAAGGGGGTGTAGGGAGTATGGCCACACCCCTTGACACTGTCAGAGGGGGTGACACTAAAATGACCCCAGGGTCCACAGCAGCAGTGGGAAAACCAGCAACATAGGGGAAGAGGCCACCATGATAGTGGCATCACTAGGATTGGTGTCACTAGGGTTCGTGTCACCCCTCACCTAGTCCAGTAACTTGTCACCACAAATTAAGCCCAGCTCTACACCCACACCCGCCATGTCACCTACCCATCAGGGTGCAGGTGGGCCACAGAGGGTCTCCACCCTGGCTAATGGGAGAGAAGAGGAGCTGTGGGGAGCCAGAAGGATGGGGCCATGCAGGGCAGTGCTCAGAGCGAAGGGAGCAAGCCACTATGCCCCTCCTACTGGGGGTCACACCATGAGTCACCACATTGGCTGACATAAACCCTAGTGACACTACTGTCCTATAGTTTTCAAAGGCTGATTTTTCACAAGCAGATCACTAAGCTTTCCTTCTGAGGCACCTCTGTGTAGACTCTAACCTCCAACCTTTCTGTCAGCAGCCAACCTCTATAACTCTTTGCATCACCCAGGGATTCCTCATTAAAAGTAGCCCCATGAATAGTAGGTTGCTCTCATAATCTACAGGCACAGAAGGGCAAAGGGTTTGGGGGGATGGGTGAAGTGGGAGTTCCCCTTAGCACAGCTGAAATATGTGCTTGCTTTCAAAATTAATAGTAAGAAAAATAAAAGGAAATATTATAGAAAATTCAAACAGCACAAGTCTCCAAGTTTCTAAAGATAATCTGGTTTTACAATTGCCTACTTGGTTACACCCTACACCTGCCTGGGAACAAAACAATTCCTCTTTTTTATTCCTAGAATTGTTGCCTTTCCTTGCCACACCTTTTTTCCCTCCCCTTCCCTCCTGGTCAAAGATAGCAGGTTATGTACTGAGCTTTTAAGGGCTGAAACCCTCATCCTTATCTCGTTGCTATTGTCACATAAAGAAATAGTCCAGGCACAGAGATGAATTTCCTCCAGGTCCTGAGTTATTTCCTCACAGTTCTTTTTTAACTAGTGCTACCGCCTCAGTGCCTAAGGCACTTGACTGCTAACCAGAAGGCTGGTGGTTCAAACCCACCGGCCACTCCTCAGAAGGAAGATGGGGCAATCTACTTCCGTAGTGATACAGCCTCGGCAACCCAAGGAGGGGTCGCTATGAGTTGGGTCAGACTCGACGGCACATAACAACAACAATAACGCCATCTCAAAAACCCAAGGAGGGGTCACTATGAGTTGGATCCGACTCCACGGTGAGTTTGGTTTTGGGTTTACCTTCAAAATAGGAGCTGGAAAGCAAACCTCTACCCTGTTTATCCCACTCCTCAATAGACTGTGACTTGCCTTTTTGGTGTGAGATGAGAAAGATTGGACCACTTTAGAGATAATAACCCATGGAGTACCTATCAATATATGATCATGCTTTTGATATAGTTGGACACATATTCAGCTACTGTGGGCTTGTGAGTTATGCTGCCTGGCCCTAAGTGTGCCATATGGAGGGCACACCTACAGAATTAGCTGCACACTACATCTTTTCTAAGAATTTATTCCCTCCCCACCCTCATGCTCACAACTACCCCTTACCTACATTCTGGCCACAGGCCATAAGCATACCTTAGGGCCCTGCTACCTGGCTGCTGTTAACTCAGCCACAAGTTAACACCTGACTGAAGCTGGGCCATAGTTTGTGGTTTATGGCCTTGCAATAAAGTACAGGTTGAGCTAGTCTCTCTCCAGTGGCTCCAGACTTAGATAATAACATTCAGGTGCTTTTTGGAATCATATCTTCCACTGAGTGGAAAAAGCCAGTACGAAATGAGAGTAAACCCAATATCAAGGGAGGACCTTGAGATAGAGAAGACCCCTGACAATATTCTAGGCCCTCTCTAACTATGCCTAGTAGCATCTCTGCTCTTTCTCTGTCTCAGGAGTCGATGCTTCTTTGAATTCCATGAAAAAACAAACCAACTTTACAATAAATTAATTGCCCTTTTTCATAAGATAGTTTAAGTTGAGTTTCTAATATTTTCAACCATAAGATCCTAAAAAAAAATATGATAGTCTTTGATACTCATATATACTTTGATATCATATATACTGATAGAAACCTTATATGATTGCTGTGAGAATTAAGTGAGACAATTAATGCAAAAGTACTTTGTCATCTATAAAACCTGATGCATGGATATGATTCATTTACAGCTCTGATATGCAATTATTGGGAATAATAAATTCTTGCCATTAAAAACCAATGGGTTTGTCATACTTTATCATTTTCTTACTTTTTTCATACTTTTTAGAGTATGTTACAGGCTTCCCCCACTATCCAAAAGTAGCATATTCCCATAAAAGCTTTTGTAAGCCAAAATGGCGTTAAGCGAAAAAGCAATTACCATTAATCTATACGGGAAAATTTTTTGAGTGTTCATTGACCCAAAAATTAACCTACTAAATCATACCAAATAATAGGTAAAACCTCAAACAATACTAACATATAGTATTCACAGACACAGTTCAAAGCCATGGCAGCTTGATGCTGGGATGATGAGTCTAAGTTCCAGGGAAGGAGCTCAGTGACACCAGTGTCACTGCTCAGGGTGTGCGCTGACTTTTTAACAGCTCACTGCAAAGCAGATGCTGAACACTAGTTTCACTTTTTGCCTTTTCTTGTAAAAGTGAAAATCCTGTTCAGACTTCTTTCAGTTAGTGAAAACAGGTACCAAAGAAGGTCTTTCATAAAAGCAAAGTGGCATAAAGCGAACTTCCGAAAATCGGGGGATACCTGAATCACTTTTTGTGGTCTTGAGGGTTACCAGATGTGAAGTCATACAAGCGCAATAATGACATTCATAGGATAGTCCATTGTGGTGGTTCTCTGCCTGTAGTATACTTGGGGATCTCTGAAGTTAGCAGGAGATTCTGGGGCTAGTTTTAATATTTTTAAACTTCTAAACATAACTATACATGTGCCATATATTCATATGTTGTTGTTGTTGTTGTTATGTGCCGTCGAGTCGGCCCCGACTCATATATTCATATAAGCAAACTAATTATAACATCCAAAAAGTTAGAAGTTTGAGTCCATCCAGAGGCACCTGGAAAAAAGGGCCTGGCTACTTCCAAAAAAATCAACTCTTGAAAATCCTATGAAGCACAGTTCTACTCTCAGACACGTGGGATCACCTTGAGTCACAGAACACTTGATAGCATCTTGTTTCTGTTTGTTTGTTTTAATAACATCACATTTCTTTGCTGTGGGTTAGAATTTTACCAATTGAATTTAGCAACAATGACTATCTTATATTGATCAAAAGTTCTGGTTGGTTGTGGATGATGTTATACACATTTCTCTGATGAAATTGGTGGTAATAGCCAAACTCAATACACATAGCAGAACGGACAGTCTAGTACAGGTTGATAGTCAAAATTAAGTAATCTGTGGCAGTGACTACTGCATATACATTGCTGTTCTTACATAATTTCATTTGATGGAATGCTGAGTGAATTAAAGAATTTTATTTAATAATAATAATAAAATGTGCAAAGCATGAAGTATAAGGTCAAAATAATCAAAGGGGTCCTGGGTGAAGAAAAGATTGTAACTTCTGGTCTATAAAATAATCTAGTAATGTTTCCCTAGGCGTGTTCCCCAGAACACCAGTTCTGAGGGATTATAATAGAGTAATAATAATAAAAAGAGCTCTGTATTTCACTATTCTTGGAAAGCATGGATCAACCAAACTTGTCTGTTTTGCTGCAAGATTACTCAAAAGCCTTTAACATCTTGGTAATTTGTGAATCTTTAAGAGGGGATTAGAATATCTCCTAAATTTATCTGATCATGAAACTCTTCTTTTTTAAGGCATTTTATGGGACTAGTATTCCATGAAACATACTTTGGTAAAATCGATCTAATATATTCTTATTTCCTACTTTTATTACCTGGCTCACCTAAAGATTTATAACCAATGCTGGCCCTCTCAGGTTGCAGAATATACGAATTTAGAGTCACTTCACACACCCACCAAGAAATCTCTCTTTTACCTCCCATCCAACTGCTTTCATTTATGTTTCATGTGCCATTTCATTGGTTCTTGAGTACCTTTTTGCTCTTCAAAAGTCCAATACAGAGGCTCTTAGGAAGAGAAAAAATTAGCCAAATTTCTTTAAGCATTTCCAGGAAAATGCCTCAGATAGAGCAGGATTTAATGAACCAAGTCTGAAGCAACTGAAGGTTCAACATGTATATCACATCTCCTGTTGGATTTAAACATTTTTGGAAATGTTATGGTGTACTCTGCACAATAGCATACCCAAGTTTGCCTTAACCCAAAACTGTTATAAGTTACTTGGCAACAAGTAAAATATGTATTATAAGAAGATGCATCCAATACCAACATGAGACCAAATGATCAACAATTACTTAAAAAACAAAACAAATGAATTACTTAAAAAAAAAAAGAAAAAAAAAAGATGAGAAGTAAGGGTGAAGGAAACTGGATTAATGGAAATGGAACAAACAGAATGGAATGAATGAGAATGTTCACTCATTGCGAAGAATGTTACCAATGTCTCTAAACAACTTGTGTAGAGATTATTAAATGGAAACTTAAACTGCTGTGTAAATTTTCACTGAATACACAATAAAATATTAAGTAAAATATATAAATAAAGCTACAGTAATTTTTTTTTAAATTGTGATTTGGGTGAAAAGTTTACAGAGGAAATTCACTTTCCATACAGCAGTTCACATACACCTTGTCTCATGAGATTGACTACAATTTACCATCATAAAACAGCTCCCCTCCCACTTCCTCCCCATAGTTACCTCTTCCCTGTCCCCTTTACTGCATGCACTCCTGCCCCCTGAGCTGTCTCCCTGTGCATGCCTTTCTATTCTCCCATGATTGTTCTCTCCAAGGAGTGTATCTACCTAATGTAAGTGTTCACCTCATATGCTTGTCTTTTGTTTGGCTGGAAGCCACAGGAGTGGGTTCAATTCCAGACCTGAAGGGCAGCTAGGGGCCATAGGCTCAGTGGTTCCATTGAGCTCTATCAGACCAGCAAACCTGGTCCTTTTTTTTTTTTCCCAAATAATTTTGAGTTTTGTTCCATCTTTTTGTCCCACTCTATTCAGGATCTCCTACATAGATCCCCCTCTGAGTGGTTGACAGTGGTAGCTGGACACCATCTAGCTCTTCTGGTCTCATAGTCATATACGCAGAGTATCTCGTGGTGTACCAGTCACTTGGACTAAGTATTTCCGTGAATCTTTGGTTTTCTTCATTTTTCTTTGCTCTGGACAAGGAGAGACCCATCACTGCATCTAGATGGCTGCTTGTAAGCTTTTAAGATCCCACTTGCTACTTGCCAAAGTAGGATGTGGAACAATGTTTTGTGTAGTATGTTATGCCAGTTGAGCTTGATGTCCCCTGCAACTATGGTCATGAGCCCACAGGTCCAACTACTCACTCCCTCTGGGTAGCTGGCTGTGGCCAAGAAGTGACTACAACCTTCTCTCTTGTCAGCTCTACTATATACCTGGAAATTCTTACGAAACATAGCAATACACTTGTAGAAACATTGTCTGCCAACCCTATACATGGTGTTGGGCACAGTGCCTCCTGCATAGACATACCTAATATTTCAGCCTGTCCACCCATCTATCCACCCACATGCCCATGTTTGCCTTCACTGACACTGCAGTACTGTATGTGCAAAAGGGTTCATCTTTGTTGTCTGTACCTCCCATGTACCTCTCTATGTCTTCTTCTTCCTCAATGCCACTGTGTTGATCACTCACACTTGGTACATTGCCCTTCTCTTCACCCAAATCAATACTTGTCTCTACCTATCTAACAGTGTTCCCTACCCTACCCTTCCACCCCTAATAACCAACAAAGAAAATTTCCTTCCATATATAAACCTTTCCTTGACTTTTTACAATAATAGACCAATACAATGTTTGTCTTTCTGTGATTGACATATTTCACTCAGCATAATGTCCTCCAAGTTCATCCATGTTATGTGGTGTTTTGCAGATTCTATATTAGTCTTTAGGGTTGCATAGTATTCCATTGTGTGTATGTACCACAGTTTGGAAATCCATTCTTCAGTTGATGGACACCTAGGTTTTTTCAATTTTTCGGCTATTGTAAATAGTGCTGCAATGAACATGGGTGTGCATGTATCTATTCTTGTCCTGGATCTCACTTCTTTAGGATATATACCTAATAATAGAATGGCTGGGTCAAATGGTATTTCTAATTCCAACTTATTAAGGAATTGCCATACAGCTTTCCACATTTTACAGTTCCACCAGCACTGAATGAGAGTCCCAATCTCTCCACATCCTTGCCAGCATTTGTTATTTTCTGTCTTGTTGAACTTTGCTACTAGTGCTGAAGCAAGATGGTATCTCATTGTTGTTTTGATTTGCATCTCTCTAATGGCTAATGATCATGAGCATTTCTTCATATGTTTGTTGGCCGCCTGAATATCCTCTTTGGTGAAGTGAAGTTTCTGTTCATGTCTTCTGCCCATTTTTTAATTGGATCATTTGTCTTTTTGTTGTTCCAGGTGTTAGAGTTTTCTATAAATTCTAGAAATAAGTCCCTTGTCAGATATGTCATTACCAAATATTTTTTCCCAATCTGTAGGTTCTCTTTTGACTCCTTTGGAGAAGTTTTTGGAAGAACATAATAATTTAATTTTTACAAGGTCCCATTCATCTAGTTTCTCTTCTGCTGTTTGTGCATTTTGGGCTGTTTGATAGTCTATTTATGCCATATATTAGGGCCCCTAAATTTGTAGTTTTAGGTTTCACATTGAAATCTTTGCTCCATCTGGAGTTAGTTTTTGTGTATGGTGTGAGGTACAGATCTTATTCCATTTTTCTGCAAATGGATCTCCAGTTTTGCCAGCACCATTTATTAAACATTCTCTTCCCCATTTAATGGATTTCGGCCTTTTGTCAAAGATCAGCTGACCATAGGTCGATGGATCTATTTCTGGGTTCTCAGTTCTACTCCACTGGTCTATGTGTCTGTCATTATACCAGTACCAGGCACTTTTGACTATTGTAGCTGTATAGCAGGGTTTGAGATATGGCAGTGTGAGACCTCCTACTTTGTTTTCCTTCTTCAACAGTGCTCTGCTTATCCAAGGTCTCTTTCCTTTCCATATAAAGTGAGTGAGTGGTTCTTCCATATTCTTAAAGAATGTTGATGCAATCTGGATTGGGATTGCATTGAATTTATAGATTGTAAAGCTACAATAATTTAAAAAAAAAAAAAAAAAAGATGCATCCATTAGGGAACCCTGCAGTGCATTGGCCCCCAGTAAGGAAGGTAACCTTGGGAAAGGGGCTTCAGTAAACCCTCCAGGAGAAAGGCAGGATCCCTATGATGGAGGAAAGAGATACTGAAAAGTGCAGTAGGTGACTACTACTCTAAGAAGACATGTCTGTGAATGTGTGCAGGCTTATTCAAGTGGGATGTTCCTCACACCCACTGAGGAAAGCAGGAAAAGCTGGCAGAGTCAGAGAAGTTATGCTGAGGGAGATGGTAATTGAAGAGGCAAGTCCTGTTTTTCCTCAAACCAGTAAACCAGTTGCTGTCTAGTCAACTCCAAGTCATGGCTACCCCATGTATATCAGAATAGAACTGTGCTCCACAGGGTTTTCAATGGCTAATTTTTCAGAAGCAGGTTGTCAGGCCTTGCTTCCTGTCACCACTGGGTGGACTTGAACCTCCACCCTTTCAGTTAGCAACCAAGTGCATTAACTCTTTGCACCACCTAGGGACTCTAGTTCTTCCTTTATTGTTGTTAGTTGCCATCAACCTGGCTTCAACCCTATGTATAACAGAATTTAAAGTTGCCCAGTCCTGCATCATCCTCATTTTCATTGGTATGTCCAAGTTCATTGCTGTGGCTATTGTGTCAATCCATTCCATTGAGGGTTTCCCTCATTTTTGCTAACGCTCTACTTTACCAAACATGATATCCTTTTCTAGCAATGGGTCTTTCCTGCTGATTTAGGAAGCTATATTTCCCTTTATCCTTTCTGACCAAGAAGGCTGTTCTGGGCCACAGTAGCCATTCCTGCCACTTCCTCTTTCCCTTTTGTTCCTTAACCTCATTTTAGTTATCTCCTCCACTCATTTTCTTCATTTCTAATATTTCTTAATTTTTTAAAAATTCACATTTGTAACATTCAAATGAAGATGATATTTAGATCAACTCAAGGATTTTAAAATGCAAGTTTGTAATGATTCCTGTCATCAAAGTCAACATCGACCTCCATGAAATCACTCAGTCATTTGAAAATCTGAAATACCTGCATTGACAAACACTGGTCCACTTCAAGCTCTTCATGTAAGAAATAAGGAACCTGAACCCTAGATGGGTTAAGAGCTTTACACAAGATCATATAATTATAGGTGGCAAAGTGATGGCTATGCCACAGTTCCTTAATATCCACTCCTGGAGCCCACTCACCATGTCATCTTGGCTACCTCCCATGACTTTCAGAGAAATGTGTAGAAAGTGTTTAGGTTGGACATTGTGGCTCTATTGTAGGAAGCCTGGCTTCAAATCCTGGCTCCTTTATGTACCTCATTATTGATCTTGGCCAAATCTCTTATCTTCTCCAAGAACTTGGGCTTTTTATCTATAAAATGACATTGATGACAAGATGAGGAATAAAATGGACAATTTATAAGAAAATACTTTTTAAAGGGCTATGCCTTAGGCAAATGTGAGTTGTCATTACTATTTACGATATGGGGAGGGGGTGTGATCATGGTGTGTATAGGATTACCTTAATGCTTGTGGTGGTTACATTTGTGTGTCAACTTGGCTGGGCTTGCTTGAGTGTCTGGGCATCTGAATGTAGTTATTCCCCATGGTGAGATTGGTAATTAACTTCATGGTGGAATCTATTGGAGCAGCTAAGCAACTGCTTTGGGTGTGTGGTCTGCTTCTCATATATAAGAAACAGCTTTGGAAATGGTCTCTAGCTTACAGCATGCTTGAACCCTGCATGTAGTTGTGTCGTTGTTCAACAGCCTACCATTCTCTGCCGACCTTGGGATTGTTGATGGACTTGAATTAATGGCCTGCTGTGTGGTTTGGTAACATTGGGACTGTACCTTTTTACTTGTCAACCTTGGGTTTGTCAGCCTCAGCAGCCAGCAGCTGCCTGAGTGAAGAAAAGCCTCTAGCTTCAGTGGACTGGGAACAGGAGGCAAAGCTGAAGCCAAAGTTGAGGGGCTTTCACCCAACCCCTAGAGCCTGGCACTTTGAACTCAAACTTAAAGTTTACAAATTGTGAGAGAATAAACTCCTGTTTGTCCAAGCCATCCCATTTGTGATATACTCTAGTCAGAGTGGCACTAGGTAACCAGAACAGTCCTAGATCTCTTATAAGAAAAACTGTTAACAAGATTACTTAAATTTGACAGTGCTTGATCAAAAGAAATGCATGATCTAAACCAGTTCTAAAAGTTTTCATATAACTTTTATGCAACTCTAAAGCTATCTATTACCTTGAAAAAACTTTAAAGAGAAGCATGCATGTTACAGGGCAGTGAAGAAAATATATAATATCATGAATATCCAAGAGCTGTAAAAACCAGCTTGATAAAAAAAAAAATTTTAATGGAGATTACAGAGCACCATGAAGCAAAAGGTATATGGGGTCATGATGTGCAAGGGCAGAACAGTATTCAGAGCAAGAGGACTTTTGCCTCCCAGAAGGCTGTGAAAGAGGAAATAACCTTTCTTTGAGGTATGTGTCTGTGATAGACCACAAAGCAACCACTTCATCACTACTGTGCCTGATAGTCTTTCTAATACTTGGAGAAAATATATATATATATATTTACACCGAGTGGCTCCTCCAGCAGGAATCCTTGGAACTAATCAATGTCAAAAGCATAGAGAATGTCAGGGTAAGTCAAGGAATCTCCTTATTGAGGCTTAGAGAGAACTGCTGGCATCAGCCCCTTTCAGAAGCAGGAAACCACTCCCTTTGTCCTGACTTGATCTCTTTGGATTGCAAAATATATGCAATGCTCTCATCAGACCCAACAGCCTTCCAGAAAGAGGGGAAGGGGTTGGTGAAGAAGTTCAGTAGAAATTTTAATCTTCATTGTCACCATTTTCTGAGAGAAGTGGGAAACTTCAAATGAAAGGGCTTCACTTAGATTGGAAAACTCCAGACATTACCATCCAGTTCAGCCTTTCTACAGGGGACTACACGACCAAGCTTAAATTTGTTTTTACTTAAGTTTATTGAAAGCAAGAAAAGCAAGTTTTGAAATTAACCACATGTAAGTATATGCACTGATCTATCTAAATGATCCAGTATGTGGCAGACAAATGCCTGAGTTCAGAATGATACAGTCTAATACAGGTTAACCAAAGGGCGTGGTGGCCTGGTTTAATTATACAATAGGCAGACTGGATACATTTATTTCTGCTACCTAAAGGGATTTCTAGACATTAAGTGATGGTTCTGGGACCCTCTCTAGCATAGTATTGAAAGAAAAATGACTTTTAAAGTAAAAAATAAAACTGATGTGTCTCCTTTGAACAGTTTCTTTTAAATTATGGGTGAAAATATAAATTATTTAGCATGTTCATTTATGATTATGTTGAGAAAATATGCAAAATGAAATCCCTTTGTTGTTGTTGTTGTTTGCCGTCGAGTCGGCCCCGACTCATAGCGACCCCTCCTTGGGTTTCCGAGGCAGTATCACTACGGTTCAAACCCACCAGCCACTCCTCGGAAGGAAGGTTGGGCAATCCTACTTCCCTAGTGATACTGCCTCGGAAACCCAAGGAGGGGTCGCTATGAGTCGGGGGCCGATTGGATGGCAAACAACAACAACAACAACAAAGGGATTTCATTTTGCATATTTTCTCAACATAATCATAAATGAACATGCTAAATAATTTATATTTTCACCCATAATTTAAAAGAAAATGTTCAAAGGAGACACATCAGTTTTATTTTTTACTTTAAAAGTCATTTTTCTTTCAATATTATGCTAGAGAGGGTCCCAGAACCATCACTTAATGTCTAGTCATTTTAGTCTTGAAAGGCTAAACTGGGCCCAGCCTAAGGAGTTACTATGCAATTTATTCAGGGCATTTGGGAAACTCAAGCATTCAGACAAGATATGACTGGGTGTTATTAAATGGAGAATGGGGAGAGCAATGAACATTCTGGAAAATGGCCTTGAGGATGAAATCTGTGTTCAATCAGCATCCAGATGTGGAGTTGGAGACAGCTCCGGATGTTCTTGGTATTTATCAAATATACAGAGCCACTATCTCTGGTAGCCTAGTGCCTAAGGTACCTGACTGCTAGCCAGAAGGCTGGAGGTTCAAACCCACCAGCCACTCCTCGGAAGGAAGATGAGGCAATCTACTTCTGTAGTGATACTGCCTTGGAAACCCAAGGAGGGGTCATTATGAGTTGGGTCCAACTCAACTGCACATAACAACAACATCTATCTTCTGTGACCCTAAGCTCCTTCATTGGAGAAATAGGGTCTTAACTATCTGGGTACCCCCAAGGAGGAGACTGACTTCTGAAACATAAGATCGGCTCCATAAATAATGAATTTTATGATCATCAAATCATAAATGTATTTTTTGTCCTAACCATCCCACTGTTATTTGTTGTTGTTTTCCCCTGCCAGGGCCTAATGCTTTATAAGCAAGAACTACAGAGTGAATGAATGAATAAATGAACGTGTTGATAAATGGACATGGTCTGATTATATATAAAAGCATTTGTATAGCTTGTGACTATAATAGTATTTTTTTTCTAATGCTGTTTGTTTCAATGTGGTGCCATTATTCACTATGATAAATGTAACTTTCCTTTTGTAAGACTTTTCACTATTTATAAAATGCTTCCATATGCATTATCTCGTTTAATCCTAACAGTAGTGCTATAGAATAGATATGATTATACCCCATTTTATAGACAAGATTCGTGATTTGTCCAAAGTACACAAAATGCAAAGTTGGACTTGAACCCAAGTGTTGCCACATACATAAGCAGTCTTTTTCACGGGGTGAAGTACGATTAGGAAAGCAAAGGTATGCATTTGTAAACATCTGAAGATGCACCAGTGTACAGTGTCTAAACAGGGGAAGTAGCATCTCAACTCCTCGCTGGCTCCCCTACCAGGTACCTGGCTCACTGCTGGCTACACTTGATTTTAAGTCCTTTGTTATCTGCACAGGTAAATTTACAGTAGGTCATTCAACATACTTATATACCACTGCATCACCAGGGCTCTTTGGCTATGTTGTTGTTGTTATATGCAAAAAAAAAAAAACTAGTGGAAAAGAAGACAATTCAGACAACTAACCAGTTATTAGGAGCTCTGGTGGTCTAGTGCCTAAGGCATAGACTGCTAACCAGAAGGCTGCCGGTTCAAACTCACCATCCAGTCCTTGGAAAGAAGGTTGGGCACTCTATTTCCGTAGTGATACTACCCAGGAAACCCTAGGGGTTGCTATGAATTGGATCCAATTCAATGGCAGTGTGTTTGGTTTTGGGTTTGGTGAACAAATTATTATTTTTTCAACACAGTGACAAAATAAAAAAATTGGGTATTGAGTTTTGCCTTAGAGTTGAGTTGCTATATTCATGGAGATAACACAGTTATTCCCTCTCCGATTAAAAGTCAGGCCATGACAATGATGGCAGTAGATTGGAACAGTTGTTGTTGTTATGTGCTGTCGAGTCAGACCTGACTCATAGCGACCCCTCCTTGAGTTTCCGAGGCAGTATCACTATGGAAGTAGATTGCCCCATCTTCCTTTAGAGGAGTGGCTGGTGGGTTTGAACCACCAGCCTTCTGGTTAGCAGTCAAGTACCTTAGGCACTATGCTACCAGAGCTCCTAGATTGGAACAGTAGTAAATGATATAAAACACTGAGCCTCAAATTACCAGCTGCTTCCTAAGGACCCTAATACTCTTTCCATGCTAATGATCTCTCTTGTTGGATTGTTGCTACAGGCATTCTTAGTATCCTAGAGCTATAAAGACCTTAGAAATATGTCATCTAGAGCAGTAACTTACAAACTTGTGAAAGAAAAAGAAAAATTCTAAACACTTTATTCTAATGAAATCTGACATAGAAGCTCAAGGTGAAAAGCAGGGCTACAAACCTGTTTTCCTGGTTCAGTCATGGCCAATGCAGCAAAACTGGAACAGAACCAAATCTGTAAAATGTTGGTGAATCAGAATAGTAACTAAAAAAGGAAAAATTATGGTCAACATTCTGCTAGAAACTTAATCTCCCTCTTAGAAAACAAAGCCAGTGTATACATTGCATATCAACTAAATCTCTTTACCAGCAGAGTTGGAAACAACCTTGCCCTACTTGAAGATGGCAGCCAACTATGCTACTTTGAATGTGTATTGCTCTCCACAGTCTTGGCAAAAATCCAGTTTCCTGCATCTGGCTCCTGAAGGGGCTCACTACACTTCTGATCCTCCCATTCCATAGCTTTTTCCCACTGTGGTTATCATTCAGCTTCAACCAAATGTTTAAAATTTAAATCTGTTCTGATTTCACTCCATTGGTCATAACTGAACTGTTCCAAACTGGTTCAAAGCCCCAGTGCAAAGCAAATCCAAGCAGATTTTCTTTGGTGGAAAAAGGAGATTGTGATAAGTCTAAGGAGCCCTTTTCTTTCTGAGCAGTTCCTGAGATATCCAACAGGGCTCTAAAACTACAATTTTAAATCCTTTTTATTCTATTATTTTCATTATAAGTCTTTTTCTACATGTGAGGAAACTGAAGCCCCAACAGTAAAATGACTAAGGCAAAGAACTTAGAAATTCACTAACTTGGTCTGCTTCTCTTAAGATTTCTATATGCCTTATTTTAAATTAAATTTAATTTTCTATTTTGATTCTGGTCTTCTATATCTCATCCTGAATCCATTCACTTATGCTTGTTTACTGTTAGAATCACCCCAGCCATCTAAATTTACCACTACTGCTTAATGAACTTCACATTTCCCAAAATGCCTGGTAAAAAAGAATAGGAGCCCTTATTAAAAATTTAGATTCCCTTCTTTGTAGAATTTGATTCAGTTTGTTTAGGATGAAATCCAGGTGATTGTTTTGGTCAGTGGAGTTTGGGGGACAATGGCTAGATCAAAAGGGCCAAAGTATGTCTCTTATAGGGAAGGTATGCCATTCATCACTTCTAGCACCAGAGAAGGGCTAAGTATTATCAGAAAAATTTTCTCTATAATTGAGGAATATCAGTTCTCTGGGATAAAAGGAAAAATTTCAACCAAAAATTATCTCCATTCATTTTGAGCCCAAGATGTTTGAAGATGGATCACTCTGCAACAGTGTGCTTGACATTCTACTTCAAGGCAAGTAGGCTGGCTTCAAAACCAAAACCCTGCTTCTCACTGACCTACCACTTCTATTCAGACACTCCAACATAACTTATTCTTCACCCACCAGTTCACTCCAGTTCCTTAATACCTTCCCATATCTTAGCGTATGTCATTCATCATACCATCCCTAGCCTCCTTATCCCACCTGGACTCTAGGATCAGCTATATCGACAAGCACTCACCTAATTACACTTACCCTCAAAAATCCTAGCCAACAGAATCCAACACCATATTAAAAAAAATAACACACTGTGTGTGACTAAGTGGAATTCATACCAGGTATGCAAGGATGGTTCAACATCAGGAAAACAATCAATGTAATACATAAATAAAATAAAAGAACCACATAATCCTATCAATTGATGCAGAAAACAAATTTGATAAAATCCAGCACCCATTCCTGATCAAAATTCAGCAAAATAGGAATAGAAGGGAAATTATTCAACATAATAAAGGGCATATGTGCAAAACCAACAGCCAACATTATTCTCAAGGGAGAAAGACTTAAAACATTCCCCTTACCAATGGGAACCAGATAAGGATGCCCTCTATTACCACTTCTATTTAACATTGTATTGGAAATCCTAGCTAGGGTAAGAAGGCAAGAAACAGAAATAAAAGGCATCCAAATTGGCAAAGTAAAGCTCTCTATTTGCAGATGACATAGAAAACCCAAGAGACTCAGTAAGAAAATAACTGGAACTAATGGAAAGGTTTGGTAAAGTGGCAGGGTATAAGATCAAAGTACAAAAATCAGCTGGATTCCTCTACATCAACAAACAGAATTCTGAAAAGGAAATAAGGAAAACAATACCATTTATAATAGCTACCAAAAAGATAAAATACTTAGGAATAAATCTCACCAGGGACACAAAAGGCCTATACAAAGAAAACTACAAAACACTACTATAAGTAACTACAAG
The DNA here is from genome assembly GCF_000298275.1 of Orycteropus afer afer. Taxonomy (NCBI): domain Eukaryota; kingdom Metazoa; phylum Chordata; class Mammalia; order Tubulidentata; family Orycteropodidae; genus Orycteropus; species Orycteropus afer. The sequence continues at coordinate 4,790,901 of NW_006921797.1, forward strand.
AAAAACAAACAAACAAACAAACAAACAAAAAACTCACTGCCATTGAGTTGATGCTGACTCATAGCAAGCCCTTTTGGGTTTCTGAGGCAGTAATCTTTACAGAAGTAGATGACCCAGTTCTCCTTCCACAGAGTGGCTCATGGGTTTGAACCACCAGCCTTCTGGTTAGCAGTCATATGCCCTAGGCACTATGCCACCAGAGCTCCTTGACAAATAGACCAGTGGAACAGAATTAAGAACCCAGAATAGACCCATTCAGTCTATAGACAGCTGATCTTTGACAAAGGGCCAAAACACATTCAATGGGGATTCAATACAGGAGAGATAGCCTCTTTAACAAATGATGCTGGGAAAATTGGATATCCACTTGCAGAAAATGAAAAAAGATCCATATTTCACATCATGCACAAAAACAGACTCAAGATGGATCAAAGACTTAAATGTAAACCCCAAAACCACAAAGTTCATCAAAGATAAAATAGGGGCAAACCTAGGAGCCCTAATTTATGGCATAAACAGACTATAAAGCATAACCCAAAAAGCACAAGCAGTGGAATGGAAACTAGACGACTGGGACCTTTTATTTTTCTCTTCCTGTTCTGTAATTCTAATGACTCATATGTTATTCCTTTTGATGGTATCCCACGTGAACCTTAGGCTTTCTTCATTTTGTTTTGATCTTTTTTTCTGATTGAGCCCTTTCCAAAGAAGTATTCAGGTATTTGTCTTCAATCTCATTAATTCTGTCTTCCATTGCGTCAATTCTACTCCTTTGCCCTTTCAATGTGTTATCTATTT
>NW_006921797.1:4792313-4794758 GCF_000298275.1 Orycteropus afer afer
AAAAAAAAAAAAACCTGCAATATCTGGGGAGAGGGCAATAAGAGAAAAAAAGTAGAGAAGGAGAATAATGAAGAAAAAAATGAGAAAAACGCAGAAAGAAAAACAAGGAACATGGTTAACCATGAGAAAGAAGAAAGAAAAGAATTGCAACCAGGAAACAGGGAAAAGAAAAAAAGCTGAAAACTGTAACCTGGGAGGGGAAGAAAAAAGAATAATAGTAAAAAGGACAAAAGTAATAATAATAGTAGTAGTTTTGAAACAGACAAAAACAAACTAAAAAAGAAATTGGGGCAGGGTAGAGCAGAGCACCCAGTCTCTGTCTGAGCACACAGACTGAGATGGAATTCCCGCCAGCCCAGAAAGTGGGTGGGAATGAGGGATGGCCACACCTCCATTCACCAAGAGGGTGTGGGGTATAAGAGTAATAAGGAGAATATCACACCTTTCCAGTCATCTGGGTCAGGAATGTCCTTGGGGTTACTGGTAAGTGGAACCTGTTCTTAAGTCCCTGGAATCTGGGAGAATGCTGTCACTTTAAATAGCCAAAATGGTGAAGCCACTTGTAAACATTCAAAATAGCTGCTCCCTCTGGACAGAGAAAAGTCCACAGCTCAGCCCACCTTCCTCTTCACTGCTTGCCCTTTTATTCCCCAGCCACCAGAGCAGTCCTCTGTGTAGTCCCTGGCTAGCAGGGCTGTTTTAGGTTAATTCTTAGGTCCTACCACCACTCAGCAATATCCAAGCTATTTGTGCCATCAGGATCACTGCCAGACCGCAGCTCCACATGTCTCCATTTTCGGTTCATGCAAATTCTTCTGCTACTTGGAGTTTAGTCCACTTCTATATCCTTCGCTTCAAGACTCAGGGGTCTAGGAATATCTTCTGTATCTGTGTTAATTGGTTTCCCTTTTCTTTGTTGAATAGGGTCTGAGCAGTCTTTCTGCCTATTCCGCCATCTTACCAGAACTCCCCTGACTGGGACCTTTTCCCAATTAAATTCTTATGTGCCTCAAAAGACTTCTCCAAGAGAGTAAAAAGGGAATTTACAGTTTGGAAAAAAAATATTTGGCTATGACACATTTGACAGGGGACTTACGTCAAAAATTTATAGAAAACTTCAACACCTCAACAGCAAAAAGAGAAACAATCCAATTCAAAAATGGGCAAAGGATATGAACTGATACTTCACTAAAGAAGATATACAGTTGGCCAACAAACACATAATGAAATGGTCACAATCATTAGCCTTTAGAGCTTTGCAAATCCAAACAACAGTGAGATATCATCTCACCTCAGCAATAACAATAATGTTCAACAAGGCAAAAAATAACAAATGCCAGTGAAGGTGTTTCTCTGCTATTCATAAGTTTTTTCCCAGCCAATTCTTTGAGAAGTGCATGGTCTCTTCCTTCTTCCCAGTCTGTCTCAGTCTGCAAGCTGTGCTGATACCTGTGCACCATGTGCACTCTGTTGGGTTTGAAACACCAGTGGCACAGCCTCAAGACTCATAGCAACACATCACCACAGTAGGACAAACCAACAGACAGGTTTGTCTCCCTTAGCTGTTGTAAAACTCTTCAATCTCCTCTTACATGGATCTCTATTGCTGCCTCCTTGCTCTATCCTGGTCCCCCTGTCCTTTTTCTGTCCTTTCCCCTGCTTTCCCACCTTGCCATTTGTGGGGCATGGCCTGGGTTCCACAACTCAAAAGTTGATGCTTTTGAGTTGTGATTCAATATTGTAGTACTCCACTGTTGTAAAAAGTCAAAGAAAGGTTTATACATAGAAGGAAAATCTGTTGGTTACCAAGAATGGGAGGTGAGGTGAGGCTAAATTCCTAGATAGATTTGAAAAAATATATCTATATCTATCTATCTATATATAATAGATAATCTTTGATATCTATCTATATCTATCTATCTATATATATAGATAGATATAGATAGATATAGATATCAAAGATTATTGATCTTTGGCCAGGGGTAGGAGGGATGGGAAAAGAGGAAGCTTTTGTTTGTGGGGCATTGAGTTTATGCTAATGAAGTCAAAGCTGCAGGGAAGGAATGGGCAAAGAACAAGGCTCCAGGAATTGACGGAATACCCACTGAGATATTTCAACAAACGGATGCCACACTGGAGTCACTCACATGGTTATGCTAAGAGATTTGGAAGACAGCTACCTGGCCTACTGACTGGAAGAGATCCATATTTGTACCCATTCCAAAGAAACGTGATCCCACAGAATGTGGAAATCATTGAACAATGTAATTTATATCACAGGCAAGTAAGATCTTACTAAAGGTAATTCAAAAACGGTGGCAGCAGTATATTGACAGAGAATTTCCAGAGTGCAAGCTGGATTCAGAAGAGGATGTGGAACAAGGGATATCATAGCTGCTGTCAGATGGATCTTGGCTCAAGGCAAAGAATACCAGAAAGATGTTT
>NW_006921797.1:4795673-4796536 GCF_000298275.1 Orycteropus afer afer
GTAAGGTGGAGGGTCGACGAAAGAGGGGAAGGCCTTCAACAAGATGGATTGACACAGTGGCTGCGACTCAAGTATAGCAAGGATCATGGAGCTGGCACGTGATCAGGCAGTGTTACATTCTGCTGTGCATAGGGTTGCTATGAGTCAGAAACAACTCGATGGCCCCTAACAACAACAACCACATACTCTGCTGATGAGACTGTAAAATGGTACAGCCACTGGGGAAAATGATATGGTGTTTCTTTAAAAAAATGGAAATAGAAATACAATTTGACCTAGCAATTCCATTACTAGGAATATACCCTAAAAAGGTGAGATCCAGGACATGAGTAGATATGTGCACACCATGTTCATCACAGCACAATTCATTGTAACAAAGAGATAGAAAAAACCAAAATGCTCATCAACAGATAAATGGATAGCCAAACTATGGTACATTCACACAATGCAGTACTATGCAACATTAAAGAATAATGAAGAATCCACAAATCACCTAATAATGTGAATGAATTGTTGTTGTTGTTGTTATGTGCCATCGATTTGGACTCGACTCATAGAGAACCCTCCTTGGGTTTCTGAGGCAGTATCACTATGGAAGTAGATTGCCCAAACTTCCTTCTGAGGAGTGGCTGATGGGTTTGAACCACCAGCCTTCTGGCTAGCAGTCATTTGTCTTAGGCACTACACTACCAGAGCTCCCTGAAGGACATCATGCTGAGTGAAATTAGTCAGTCACAGAAGGACAAATATTGTAGTAGTCCACTGTTGTAAAAAGTCAAGGAAAGACTGAACATTGTGAAAATGTCAGTTCTACCCAAAGCAATCTATACATTCAATGCAATCCCAATCCAGATCCCATCAAC
>NW_006921797.1:4798971-4824703 GCF_000298275.1 Orycteropus afer afer
AATGACATAAGACAAGGTATATGTGAACTGCTGTATGAAAAGTGAATTTACTCTGTAAATCTTCACCCAAATCAAAATAAAATTTAAAAAAAAAAAAAGTCAAGGAAAGGTTTATACACAGAAGGAAACTCTGTTGGTTACCAGGAATAGGAGGTAAGGCAAGGCTTAATTCCTAGATAGTTTGGGGAAAAAAAAAGATAGATAGATAGATATCAAAGATTATTAGCGGTTACCAGGGGTGGGAGGGATGGGGAAATGGAAAGCTTTTGTTTGTGAGGTATTGAGTTTATGCTAATGATGGTGGAATATTTTGGAAAAGGATGGCAATAGTGGTGGCACAATATGAAAAATGTCATCAGTGTTCCTGAGCTGTAAATGTGGAAGCTGTTATGTTGGCAAATGTCTTGTGTACGTTTTCACCACAATACAAGTATTTTTTTTAAAGTCAAGGAACGGTTTACTCAGGGGAAGAAATTGACTTTGTTGGATACCAGTGATGGGAGGGAAGGAGAGGGAAAATTTCTGACTAGTTAAGAATCATGTGTTGTGTGGGTGAAAGGAAGGCAATATTATAAAAGTGTAGGACTAGCATAATGACAGTACAGAAAAGGCAGACACAGAAATGTGCACAAAAGCTATGTACAACAGAGGCAAATATTATTGCATGTACAATATTGCATTACTAGTAGCAGCTAACAGTAGTCTATGGGCAAATGCATAGACATGTGAGAAGATCAGGTGTGGTTAGGTAAACAGGAATACACCCATGACCATAGATAGATTTGGCTAAAGATTTTCTTACACATGTATTTGTACTACAAAAACATCACATCCATATACATTACAGAAGCAACAAGAGAAAGGGTTGGAATAGCTTCTCAGTGACAACCAAGCACCTTGAGGGTGAGAGTCTTTGGGCCAGTGGGTTCAAGACCATGGTCTCAGGGGACATCAAGCTCAATTGCCACAACATAGTATACAATAATCTTGTTCCACATCCTACTTTAGTGAGTAGCAACTGGAGTCTTCAAAAATTTTGAGCAGCTATCTGAAGTGCAATTTTTGGTATCCTCTTCTCTGGAACAAAGAAAAGTGAAGAAAATCAAAGTCATATGGAAACAATTGTTCCAAGGATATGATGGATCCCTGACACCTCAGCCTTCACAGCCCTTAGGCCAGCAGAACTAGATGGTGTCCAGCTACCAATGCCAACCACTCAGAAAGGGATCAAAATTAGAGATCCTAGATAGAGGAAAAATATGGAACAAAATTCAGAAACACAAAAATGACCACAATTATTGGTGAGATGGAGACTGGTGGGAGCCTCAAGACTATGGCCCCTGGTTATCCTTTGAGCCTGGAACTGGACACACTTTCATGGATTAGCTCTCAGCTGAATAGTAGAAAGGCCTACAACTAAAACACCTACCATAGGGAGATGTGCACCCACCTACCCAAGAGAAATGCACCCTTTGGATCAACCAACTATAAGACATCAGAAGGGCAGCATTTGCATAGAGGGAAAGTTGGACAGACAGGAATGTATACATTAAAAGTGTACAAGGAAGGAGTAGTCAATGGGAGGAGAGCTTTTAATTGTTGGAATTGTAATCAGGCTCATGAAACCAAACGTGCATGAACTATTGAGAGTAAAACGAATCTGCTTTATACATTTGCGGCCACATCACAATTAAAATATTTAAAAATATGTAATACATATATGCATACACACATATACATATATCCACTAAAGTCTTCTTAAAATCATAAAAATAATTTAGTTTAACTCATAAAGAATGTTGGTCTTAAGTGTTATGCGCTTTCAAGATCTATGTTCATGGGATCAAGTTGACAACAGAAACACAAAAAATAGGAAATTTAGGGGACAGATTATATTAATGGGGAGGAGCACTTGGAAAAGGAGGATAAGATGGTGGCCCAGCTTAAAGAATGTAATCAATGTCACTGAAGAAATGGTTGAATTGGTGTATGCTCTGTTGTGTATATTCTCGAAACAGTAAAAGATAATGCTGTGAAATGTTCTATGAACTTTTACCTGAACAGCAGCCTCAATTTATCCTGGGAGTTCAGGAGTACAAATCACATCCTGGAACCAGTACTTTCTTTCTCTTTTCTAGATTCACCATGGAATTTGCACATTTTTGAAACATTAAGGTAGACAACTTACAACCAATAAGTATGAAAGAGGCTTTACAAATAAGTAGGGGAAATGGAGGGTCCAGGCAATAAGAATTAATTTCTGTTATCTCAGTGAATGTAACGCTCTCCCTCAATCCTTCTTCAGCAGTCCTGCTAATACTCATAACCGAATAAAAGTGAAATGATCTCATCATTGCCAACAAAAACACTGGAGGCAGAAATCTAATTTTAAATCAACCATTCTTCATCCTCATAAAATCATCAGGAATAATAAATCACCATTTAACAATCTTACATTAACTCCATCCAAAGAATGAATTTTGTGAACCCTATTTTCTGATTTACTATAATACTAATAATAGAAAACTCTAAAATAGCATTTCCTATGTATCAATCACCATTCTATATAACTTTCACATATTAACTCTTTCAACTCTTACACAAATTCTATGAGGTAGGTACAATTATTTTTCCCACTCATAAATGAGAAAAACAAAGGCAAAAATATATTTTATATGATATGCCCATTGGGTACATATTTATTTTAAATGGCCCATTGATTATATTTGGCAGTTGTGAAAAACACCACCTTCTAGAGATTTTTTGTGAAAGGTGTGCTGAATGATAGCTGGAGAATTGTGAGCATTCATATTTTCACTCATTAGTGTCCTTCCCACCTGTTTTGGTTACTTCATGCCACTCTAACAAAAATACCATGGGTGGATGGCTTTAATAAATACAAGTTTATTCTCTTACAGTTTTGGAGTCTAGAAGTCGAAGCTCAAAGTGCCAGCTTCGGCTCTGCTTCTTGTTCCTGGCCCACTAAAGCTAGAGCCATGTCTTCACTCAGGCAGTGCTGGCTGCTGAGGCTAACAAGTCCAAGGTCAACAAGTGAAATGGCACAGTTCCGGTATTACCAAACCACCAGCAGGCCATTGATTTAAATCTTGTTAACAGTCCCAAGATTGGCAGACAATATAGCAGGCTGCTGAATAACAACTCAGCTACATACAGGAGTCAAGTGTACCAAAAGCTGGATACCTTCCTCAAAGCTGATTCCTATATACTGGAAGCAGCCCACATCCCTAAAGCAGCTACTCAACTGCTCCAGTAGATTCCACCATGGAGTTAATTACCAATCTCACCATGAGGAATGACTACATCCAGCTGCTCAGCCACTCAAAACCAGGCCCAGCCACGTAGACACATAACCTTAACTACCATACCACCCAAAATTGTGCTCAGTGAAACTAATTTGCTTCCTCAGCAGGCAAAAATAAATTATCTGGCTGTATTCAGCTTATATGAAGATCCCCGGTGCCACAAGTGTTAGGCTGCTAACAAAAGGTCAGCAGTTTTGAGCCCACCACAGGGGAAAAAGATAGGCAGTCTTCTTCCTTAAAGATTTATGATCTTGGAAACCTTATCTATCTACTAACCTTATTTATCTACTCTATCTTACAGGGTCGCTATGAGTTGGCATCCACTTGTTGGCAGTGGGTTTTTTGTTTTGGACTGAGCTTGTACCTAAAAGTCAGATAATTCTCAACTGTATCGACTAATTTTCAATTCAGGAAAATGGCGTTTTCATGCTATAGAACACATCTCAGTGCCAGAAACTTTCCTCATGTTGTTCATCTGCTTATATCACTCCACAGTTATTAATCCTCAGAACATCTGGTTTATTACTATATAAATGTCCATAAGAGCTGAAATATTAATATTGTTCATTTTGTTTTAGGAAAAATGAGCATTAAAACATTTATTTTTCAAAATCTGTACTTAATACAAATGAATAGGTAGCACGGAACCCACAAGATGTTTCTTGGATTTTTTACCATATCAGTTGTGGTTAGCTCTTCCAGTGGATATATTTATAATAACTTCCTGTTCTATTTTAATAATTCTCAAGATTTTGTAATTTTTTTAATGTCAAGACAATAATAGTGTATAGTGTTGTCATGCTGTTTTGTAGTATCCAATTCTACCTCAGAAGTGTTGAAATTATTCTGTTGCTTACAAATTTAAGTGGAAGAGTCCATATGGCTTTCCCTGTTAGAAAAATATTAATTTTTACCTATGCTATATATATGGCTCTGATGGCGTAATGCCTAAGGCATTTGACTGCTAACCAGAAGGCTGGCAGATTAAACCTACCAGCCACTCCTCGGAAGGAAGGTTGGGCAATCTACTTCTGAAGTGATACCACCTCGGAAACCCAAGGAGGGGTCACTATGAGTTGGATCCGACTTGACAGCAATGAGTTTGGTTTTATATATTTTTTCAATCACCTCATATGCATGTGAGAGCAGGACAACAGACAAAGAAGACCAAAGAAAAGTTGATGCTTTTGAGTTGTGGTATTGGTGAAGAATACTGAAAGTATCATGAACTGCCAAAAGAAGTAACAAATCTTTCCTGGAAGAATTGCAGTCAGAACATTTCTTGGAAGAAAGAATGGCCAGACTTCGTCTCATCTACTTTGGTTCGTATTGTCAAAAGGGACCATTCCCTGGAGAGGGATATCATGCTTGGTAAAGTGGAGGGTCAACGTAAAAGGGGAAGGCCCTCAATGAGATGGATTGGTATAGTGGCTCCAATGATAGGCTCAAGTATAGCAAGGATTGTGAGGCTGGCACAGGACTGTGCAGTGTTTCGTTCTGTTGTACACAGGGTCACTATAAGTTGGAGCCAACTCGACAGCACCTAACAACAACAATAATTCTATATGTGGCACGGATTTATAATACTTTATAATAATTTATAATACTTTACCCAATATATTTCACCCTTTTCTTTGGGACAGCAAAATGATTAACTTTAAAAAAATTCTTAGCAAGCTTCCCTTACAGATAGAAATGGCCATGTGATAGACACAATTTGGCCAATAAGGTAATGAGATATAAGTGAATGCCATTAGATAAAATTTTTAGTTAAACCCTTTAAAATAAGTATAGACTCAGCTAACAAATATTTTCCCTTGCCTTTTCTCTTCTTTTCTTTCTTCCTGGAAAGTAGACATGATGCTGGGGGTGATATAGCAATCTTAGCCTCATGAAGTAACAAACATACACTACATAAAGTTGGATAAAGGCAGCCATAGAAGGAGCCTGGATCTCTGAGTGTAGCATGGAGCCACTATAGCAGCCCTGATGCACCTAGGTCCAGACATCATCTCATGTGAGGAAATTAAAGCCTTGATTTGTTTCAGCTTCTGTTTTTTCAGTTTCTGTTACTCATGGTGAAATGCAATTTCTAACTTCTAAATGATCAGATAAACAGTCACAGAGGATATACAGGTTTTCAACATCTTGAAGCTTAAAAATTGGGATAGGCCTACAAAGCATGATTAAACATTCTGTTATACAACCATTAGATATTTTCAAACAGTATTTGAAACCAAATTGTCTGTTGGTGAATCAGATCAATCATATAAAAATATGATTCCATTATTAAGAAAGACAAAAATACTAATTCTACTATCCACTCTCCATTTATTTCAGATGAGATTGGGCAAGTTCAGGGTGGTATGGCTGTAGACAATCCATTTATTTCAGTCAAATAAAGTTACACATAGAAAAGGAGACATGCACTATGATTTTTTTTTTTTCCCCTTTGGAAATTGACAATAAGTACAGAAAGGGTTTTTTGTTGTTATTTTTTAATTTACATGAAAAATTCTTGTGTTCAGGATTATGCATATGTGTAGCATTGCTCACTCAAGTGAATGCACTTTTAAGTCTAACAGTAAAAGTATAGGAACCTATAAAATGTAGAATTTTAAAAAATAATATGAAAATATCAATAAGAAAATTTTCCTGTACCTTTGATAATAGTGATAAAAGCTACCATTTTAAAATGTGCCAATAATGGGGCCTAGCCTACCACTCATCTGTAAGTCTATCGTAGTGTGGTGGCTTGTGTGTTTCTGTGATGGAAGGATGTGTGCCAGGGTTGTATCCTTTCACCATACTTATTCAATCTGTATGCTAAGCAAATAATCCAAGAAACTAGACTATATGAAGAAAAACACAGGAGCAGGATTGGAGGAAGACTTATTAATTACCTGCAATATGCTGATGGCACAACATAGCTTGTTGAAAGTGAAGATGACTTGAAGCACTTACTGATGAAGATCAAAAAGCATAGTCTTCAGTATGGTTTAAGAACTCTGGTGGTGTAATGCCTAAGGCATTTGACTGCTAACCAGAAGGCTGGCAGTTCAAACCCACAAGCCACTCTGCAGAAGGAAGGTTGGGCAATGTACTTCCAAAAAAACTTACCACCTTGGAAACCCAAAGGGGGTCGCTATGAGTCAGAACTGTCTCAATGGCAATGAGTTTGGGTTTTTTGGTTTTCAGTATGGATTACACCTTCACATGAAGAAAACAAAACTCCTCACACCTGGACCAATAAACAACATCATGATAAACAGAAAAGATTGAAGTTGTTAAGAGTTTCATTTTACTTGGTTCCTCAGTCAACACTCATGGAAGCAGCAGTCAAGAAATCAAAGGATGTATTGCATTGGGCAAATCTGCTGCAAAAGACCTCTTTAAAATATTAAAGAGCAAAGATGCCATTTTGAAGACTAAGGTATGCCTGACCCAAGCCATGGTATTTTCAATAGCTTCATATGCTTGGGAAAGCTGGACACTGAATAAGGAAGACCAAAGAAGAATTGATGCATTTGAATTACACTGTTGGTGAAGAATATTGAGTATGCCATGGACTACAAGAAGAACGAACAAATCTGTCTTGGAGGAAGTACAGCCGTTTTCTCCTTAGAGGATGGTGAGAGTTTGTCTCTCTTGCTTTGGTCATGTTATCAGGAGGAACCAGTCCCTGCAGAAGCATATCTTGCTTGGTAACATAGAGGGTCAGAAAAAAAGAGGAAGACCCTCAATGAGACAGATTGACACAGTGGTTGCAACAATGGCTCAAATATAACAATGATTATGAGGATGGCATAAGACTGGGCAGTGTCTTGTTATGTTGGACATAGGGTTGCTATGAGTCGGAAGCGACTTGACAGCACATAACAACAACAATCATGGGGCAAGTTTTGTATTAGATCCTGAACTTGGACACAGGTCTTTATTTCTCTAACTATAGTCAGACCATTAGAGTCCTACACATGAAGAACTAATCAGTGAGTTCATGTATATATTGGCTAAGTTTATTTTCTTCTCCCAGTATCTCTGAGAAAGTCTTCATTCCGCTTGCAGAGGGACTTTAATGTTACAAAGAGTTCTCTTAGTACTCAAAGATATCTCCTAATCACAGTAGTATTGTTTTTTTATTGCTTCATAACAAATGACTACAAACTTGGTGGCTTAAAATAGCACCTATTTATTACCTCAGTTTCTGTGGGACCAAAATCTGAGCACAGCATACTGAGTTTTCTGCTCAGGGTCTCACAAATCAAAGTGTTGATCGAGATTTGTTCTCATCTGGACCTCATTCAGGTTGTGGGAACATTCAGTTCCTTGCAGTTATAGGACTTAGGTTTCCATTTTCTTGCTGGCTATCAATGGGAGTCACTCTAAGCTCCTAGAAGTCACTCTCAGGTTTAGCATTTGCCCTCCTCCTCTTACCATAGGGCAATTAGCTTTGTCTTGAAGACTAGAAGGAGAAAGTTTCTCTGATTATCTTCTTCTAAAAGGCTCATTTGTTAGGTCAGGTCCACCCAGAATTATCTTTCTTTTGACTAACTCAAAGTCAACAGATTAGTAAGATAATTATGGGAGTGACAGTCTATCGTATCACTGTTCACTCTCAAGGGGAGGGGATGTTACAGGGTATGGACACCAGGGTACAGTAATCTTGGTGGCCATTTTAGAATTCTTCCTACCATAACAACTTAGAGCATTTTGTTGCTTTAGAATTAGTTGGATAACAGGAAACAATGCCTATATTATTACCTAGTTATCTGAAAATGGGATCTTCAGCATCATATTGTCACCACCATATTGAAATTTATTTTAACACTTTAAGATGAACATTCCTTCAAACTAGAAATAATAAGTCCCTAACTGTTCCTATTCCATTCTTGGGTATGTACCTCAGAAGCAGTCCACTTTCAATCTCCACCCATGGGCTTGGTACCCAGGATTTTTCTTCTAAGGCATAGTTCTGGAGCTGGAAGCAATAGGGGCAACTCCCTCATTAGGCTAGCTTTTTAATATCACTGTGGGCTTTATTTATGGAAACAATTGTTTTTTCCAGCCTTCCCTGTTATCCCATGAGCTACCTAATATTCTTTATTAAATTCTTTTTAGCTAAAACAAGACAGAATGAATTCTGTTATTTGCAAACAAGAACCTTGCCCAATATTGTAATTAATAGCAGATGTAGTGGGCAACACACCTTTCAGGAAATGAGAATGTGTGGCTGTTTATATGATGTGATTGGGTAAAAAGTCAGTGAGAATTCAGTTTATGGCAGAAGTAGAGACAGCATTACTTAAATTATCATTTGGTCATATAGAATGAGGAGTTTATCAAATGCAAACCTTTCCGTGACCAAGTGGTTGCAGATATACAAGAGAAAGAAGAAATGAGAAATAGACTGAGGATTGGGCTGGTTGCTTCTAATTGTTACAAGTACAAAAACAAGGCTCAAAGTTTTGAAATCTTGGTTTAACTCGTGGGCATAGCACTATATACATCCTAAAAGAATGCTTTATCTTATGTGGCCACAGGGCTGTGATAAGTGAAAATATACAGGGTTTTTCTATGGATTACTAAAATCTTATGAATTAAAATATCAGGTGATTTCACAACCTCATCAGTTTTCTCCTATGTAAATCAAGGCATTGTTTAGAGAAGAGTAACACCACTCCACAACCCCAGTAACTAGAAAGAGACACATAGAAGGATTCAGATGATTCATAATACTCCAAACTCCCAAATTCCACTGAGCCTTTCCATGCTAGCTGAAGCAACACTTCCTGATCTGTCTGATGAGGCTGTTCCTATCTTTCTTAAATTCCAAGTAATGACCTAGCCAGAAGCAGTTATTTGATACCGGAAATTCACTTCTCCTCATTCCCCTCCCCTAAGAATCCTTATTGCCTACAGACTTAGAATTCTCCAGAGGTCTATTACAAAGACAAACCAGGAAGGAGAACGCTTAGACACACACACACACACACACACACACACACGTAAGCAAGATACTGCTAATTTATGTCAGCAAAAGCCTAGGGAATATGTGTGGGAATGGGTTCTCAGGGTGTTTGATGTGGCTAAGTCCCTCTGGGTGATGTAAACAAGTTTGTGCTCGACTACTAACCTAAAGGTTGGCAGTTGAAATGCACGGCTGGGAGGGAGTAGTGTTTGGAAGAAAGGCAGGCCTAACCACCTACTCTGTAAAAATCATAGCCAAGGCAAAGCTATGAAGCAGATCTACTCTGTAACACAGGGTCACCATGAGTCAGAATCCATTCAATGGCAACAGGTTTGGTTTTTTTGGTTTCTTGTTCCTTCCCCTTGAATCTGGATGGGCTTGTGACTGACATAAGTGAAGTTATGTGATGTTACGGAAAGAATTGTGTCCCATGGTTATAATCTCATCTGGGAATGGGTTTTCTGTGTTATATTAATGAGGCAGTATTAGTGTCGAATGTCTCTTGAATCAGTCTCTTTTGAGATATACAAGAGCAAATTGAGCAAGCAAACAAGCGGAGATGGAAGAAGACAGATGCCAGGTTATATGAAAATAACAAGGAGCCAAGGAACAAAAGCTGAAAAGACACAAGAGTTATCCCCAGAGCTAACAGACAAAGAAAGCTTTCCCCTAGAGCTGGCACCCTGAATTCGGACTTCTAACCTCCTAAACAGTGAGAAAATAAATTTGTGTTTGTAAAGCCACTCACTTGCAGTATTTCTGTTATAGCAACACCAGATAACTATGATATGTGACTTTAAATCTAGATCATTGTGATAGTTAAGTTGGTGTGTCAATTTGGCTGGATCATGATTTTAAGTGGTTTAAGCAGTAATGATATAGTCACCTCCCACAATGAAAACTGATTTAATGTAATTACCTCTATAATCAGATGTACTATGAGCAGCCAATCAGTCTAAAGGAAGTTTCCTCAGGGGTGTGGCCTTCTTCCAACATATATATGGATGTCCTGGGAATATTCTCTGGCTTTCTGCTGGATCTAGATTCTGCATTTAGCTCATCATCATCTCTGGTTCCTGGACTTGAACCAGTGGCCTGCCGTATTGCCTACTGATGTTGGGATTGTTGCCTTTTCAGCCTGTGAGCCAACAATCTGCCATTTTACCTGCCAATCTTGGATTCATCATCCTTCCATGGCAGCAGCCTGCTATACTTCCTAATGATCTTGGGTTCATCAGCCCCTGCGGCTGCATGTGTCAGGAGACTGCATGAGTGTATGAGCCTCCAGCTTAATGTTTGACCCACAAATTTAGGACTTGCCAGCCTCTACAACTGCAATGAGCCATTTCCTTGAGATAAATCTCTCTCTCTCTCTCTCTCATTCTCTCTGTCTCTCTCTCTCTCTCTCCATATATATACACATATGTATGTATGTCCACCACTTGTCTGTCAGTTTGTCATACTGTGGTGGCTTACATGTTGCTGTGAGGCTGGAGGCTATGCCACCAGTATTTGAAATATCTTAGACAGGTTTCAGTGGAGCTTCCATTCTAAGACAGACTTAGAAGAAGGAAAGGGCCATCCACTTCTCAAAGAACTAGCCAGTGAAAACCTTATGAATATAGCAGTGAAACACCATCTGATATATAACTGGAAAACTTTATGAATATCCCTGAAACATTGTTTGATATAGTGCAGGAAGATGAGCCCCTCAAGCTGGAAGACCTCCAAAATAAGACTGGGGAAGGGCTTCCTCCTCAGAGTAGAGTGGACCTTAATGATACAGATGGAGTAAAGATTTCAGGACCTCTATTTGCTGATGTGACATGACTCAAAATGAGAAGAAACAGCTGCAAACATCCATTAATAATCAAAACATGGAATGTACAAAGTATGAATCTAGGAAAATTGGAAGTTTTCAAAAATGAACTGGAACATATAAAGATTTATAGCTTAGGCATTAGTGAGTTGAAATGGACTGGTTTTGGCCATTTAGAATCAGACAATCATATGATCTACTATACCGAGAATGAAAAATTGAAGAGGAATAGCATGGCATTCATGGTCACAAAGAATGTTTCAACATCTATCCTGAAGTATGAAGCTGTCAATGATAGGATAATATTGCATATGCCTACAAGGGAGAGTGGTTAATATCACCATGATTCAAATTTATGCACCAACTGCCAAAGGCTAAGATGAGTAAATTGAAGATTTTTACCAACTTCTGCAGTCTGAAATTGACTAAACATGCAATCAAGATGTGATGATTATTACTGGTGATTGGAATGCAAAAGTTGGAAACAAAGAAAATCACCAGTAATTGGAAAATATGGCCTAGGTAATAGAAATGGCACTGGAGATTGCATGATAGAATTTTGCAAGATCAATGACTTATTCATTGCAAATACCTATTTTTCAACAACATAAATGGCAGCTATACATCTGCACTTTGCCAGATGGAATGCACAGGAATCAGATCAACTGCTTCTGTGGAAAGAGGTGATGATAGAGAAGCTCAATATCTTCAGCCAAAACAAGGTCAGGAGCTGACTGTGGACCAGACCTTCAACTGCTCCAACGCAAGTTCAAGTTGAAGCTGAAGACAATTAAAACAAGTCTACCAGAGCCAAAATATGATCTTGATTATATGCCTCATGAATTTAGAGATTATCTTAAGAACAGATTTGACACATTGAACACCAAAGACTGAAAACCAGAGGAATTGTGGGATGATATAAAGAACATCATCCATGAAGAAAGCAAAAGGTCATTAGAATGACAGGAAAGGAAGAAAGGACAAAAATGGATGTCAGAAGAGACTCTGAAACTTGTTCTTGAATGGAGAGTAGCTAAAGCAAGTGGAAGAAATGACAAGATAAAAGAGCTGAACAAAAGATTTCAAAGAGCAGCTCGAGAAGACAAAGTCAATTAATATAATGACACATACAAAGATCTGGAGTTAGAAAACCAAAACAGAAGAACATATTTTCTATTTCTCAAGCTCAAAGAACTGAGGAAAAATTTCAACCTCAAGTTGTAAAAGTGAAAGATTCTAGAGGTGAAATATTAAATGATGCAGGAAACATCAAAAGAATATGGATGGAATATAGAGTCACTGTGCCATAAAGAATTGGTCGATGTTCATCCATTTCAGGAGGTGGCATATGATCAAGAATTGATGGTATTGAAGGAAGAGGTCATGCTGTACTGAAGGAATTGGCGAAGAACAAGCGTCCAGGAATTGACAGAATACCCACTGAGATGTTTCAGCAAATAAATGCCATACTGGAGTCACTTACTTGTCTATGCCAAGAAATTTGGAAGACAGGTACCTGGTCACCTGTCTGGAAGAGTTCCATATTTGTACCCATTCCAAAGAAAGGTGATCAAACAGAATGTGGAAATTATCAAACAATATCATTAATATCACATGCAAGTAAAATCTTACTGAAGATATTTCAAAACGTGGTTGCAGCAGTATATTGAACAGAAAACTTCCAGAAATGCAAGCTGGATTCAGAAGAGGACATCGAATGACAGATATCATTGCTGATGCCAGATGGATCTTGGCTGAAAGCAAAGAATAGCAGAAAAATGCTTACTTGTGTTTTATTGACTATGCAAAACATTCTATTGTGTGGATCATAACAAATTATGGCTAACATTGAGAAGAATGGGAATTCTAGAACATTTAATTGTGCTCATGAGAAATCAATACATGGACCAGGAGGTTGTCATTTGAACAGAACAAGAAGATACTGCATAGTTTAAAATCAGGAAGGGAGTGTGTCAGGGTTGTATCCTTTCACCATACTTATTCAATCTGTTTGCTGACCAAATAACCTGAGAAGCTGGATTATATGAAGAAGAGTATGGCAACAGGATTGGAGGAAGACTGATTAACAACCTGGAATATGCAGATGACACAACTTTGCTTACTGAAAGTGAAAGTGACTTGAAGCACTCACTGATAAAAATTAAAGACTATGGACTTCCGGTAAGATGGAGGAATAGGCAGACAAGCGACACAAACCCTCTTCAACAAAGAAAAGAAAAACCAATTGACAGAAATACAGAAGATAATCCTGGAGCCCTGAGCTTTGAAAGGAACTATGCAGAAGTGGCACCAACTAGTGGAAAAACATGAATGAAAACAGTTAGTACAGAGACGGTTAGAGCTGCGAACTGTCAGCTACTCTGACAGGACCAACAGCCTGAATATTTCCAAGTGGTGTTGGGACCTAAGAATTGACCTACAGATCACCCTGGCCACCAAGGGCTGCAAGGATGACTGCGCTGGTGGCCTATGACTAGGAAGGGAAACAGCAAGGAGGGAGACAACCTGAGCTGTGGACTTTCTGCTGTCCTGAGGGTGCAGCCATTTTGATTACACACAGTCGCCATTTTGGATATTTAAAGTGACCAAGGGCACAGCCATTTTGAATGTTTACAAGTGGCAACAATTTTGGATTTTAAAGTGATAGCATTCTCATTCAGATTCCAGGGACCTAAGAATAGGCTCTCTTTGCCAAAGTTGGCAGGGACATACGAGGGGCTGACAACAGGAAAGGAGACAGGTGGTGAATGTACAAGTGCTGTCAACTAGTGAATAGAGGAGTACAGTACCCTGCTTGCATAGATAACATACAAAGAAAACAAAAATCATGGGCAAGTCACTCCAACATACAATCACCAATTAAATATAAACACAAAGACAAAAATATAAACACAAATAAAAATATAAAACAAAAATATAAACACAAAAAAATATTTTAAAAAATGACAAAATAAATGAAAAAATAGAAATGATATAAAATCCACACACAGATATTCAGAAGATTAATACTAAATTTTCAGAAATAGATAAGACATTGGATGGGCAAAGGAACAGAACTGAATCAATGGAAGACAGAATTAGGGAAATTGAAGGCAAATACTGAACATTTCTTTGGAAAGGGATAAATCAGAAAAAAGATCAAAACAAAATGAAGAAAGCCTAAGTTTCATGTGGGATCAAAAGGAATAACCTACATGTAATTGGAATTCCAGAACAGGAAGGGACAAATAAAACCAGAGAGAAAATTGTCAAAGACTTGTTGGAAGAGAATTTTCCTGGTATGATGAAAGATGAGAATATATCCATGTAGGTAGTCCAATGAACCCCAAACAGGATAGACCCCAAAAGAAAATCACACAGACATACCATCATCAAACTTACCAAAACCAAGGACAAAGAAAGAATCATGAGAGCAGCACAGGAAAAACAAAAAGTTACCTACAAGGGGCAACCAATAAGACTAAGCTTGGATTTCTTGACAGAAACCATGCAGTCAAGAAGACAATGGGATGGTATATATAAAACTCTGAAAGAGAAAAATTTCCAACCAAGAATTATGTACCCAGCAAAATTGTCCCTCAAATATGATGGTGAAATCAGGACATTTCCAGATAAGCAGAAATTAAGGGAATTTGTTAAAACCAGACCAACCTTACAAGAGATGCTAAAGGGAGCCCTTTGGATAGAGAAGCAACAATAGCCAACAACAACTGACCATTAACACAGATGATGATATAACCCAGAAAACAGCCTAGCTATGGAAGTACCCAAAGTAAATAAGCCTACAGGTTTGTAAACAGAGAACCAGAGACATCAATTGACAAATGAGGACAACTACAAACCAAAAAGAGTCAAAAAACTGTGTCATTACAGACCTTCTAGATGGTAGGGAAGTCAAGACAACTAAATTTGGAAAGAAAACTATAAATCACAGGATGATCTCAAAGAAAAATGTTAAACCTTCACATCAAAAAAGAGGACCAGCATAAATATTCACCAAATACTGAAACAATAGCAATGAATGAAGTGATAACACGATTCATGAACAAAACGAGCTCAGCAAAGAAAATTATATGTAACAAGGAAATCGACACCATGAAAAAATGCATAACAAAAACAACAGCAACAAATTCATACTTGCCGATAATTACCTATCTGGCAAGGGACTTACTAAGATTTATAGCAGAAGAGTGGATGACCACACTATGATACATACACATAATGGGATGCTAAGCAGCACTAAAGAATAATGTAGAGTCTGCAAAACACCGCATAATATGGAAGAACTTGGAGGACATTATGCTGAGTGAAATAAGTCAATCAGAGAAGGACAAATATAGTATTAGCTCATTATTGTGGAGGGTCAAGGAAAGGTTTCTATGTGGAGGGATACTTTCTTTGTTGGGTGCCGGGGTGGGAGGGGAGGGGAGGGAACACTGAAAAAAAAAAAAGCATTGACCCATATCACTTTAGTTTTGTGTATTTCACTGTACATAAATTAGATTTCAATAAAATGCATTAAAAAAAGGTTAAAAATATAAGTGGACCCTTTATACTACATTGTGCCTATGACACAGGGAGAAATACCATATTCTATTCTAAATATTTATAAATCAAATTTAGATTGACTCAAATTCATAAAATGTATCAATATTAGCTGACTTAATGTAGCCATATGCTTGCTTAAAGAACCATGACTTGCACTGATGTCATATGTTGTTAATGAAGCCTAGAGAATAGAAACAAAGTATCTTGTCATGATGCTTTTATAAATAGTTACTCTCAGAAAAGTGGGGGCTGCACATGAGGTACATTGGCCAGGAATCCATCGAACCTGGGTGTCCCACATGAAAGGTGAGATTTCTACCACTGAACCCCCATGAACCCTTAGTTCCACCCAATAAACACAGATTAAATGTGTATTTAGGATTGAAAAGAGGGCAAGGGCAATTAAATCAATGAACTATTTGACTAATTCTTTAATGAAGGTATCAAATGCTAGCCACTCCCTTGTCTTATGAAATAGTTACTCACTGATATATAGGTGAGTTCAGGTTGTTCAAGGCAATATTCCTAGGACAGAATTTCACTTTAAGAAATCTGTACATTAGTGTTCATATTAAAATTGTCATTACCTAACATTCCTTCTCCTATAAATACAAGTATCTGTCCTATAATACTACCAATGTCAGAAATCCAACAAGAATAAAATATCAGTATCATTCCTTATCCAATGCCTTCATTCAAACAACAGTGGCACTTCACTTACTTGTTCAACAGTTCCTATGGACAGTATGCTAGAATCTGAGAATGCAATGGTAAACAAACAGGATCCTGAGGACATGACTGTGAGGCTGTTATGAATTGACAGAGTACATTTTTACATATGTATATGCATGTGCTGCAAATATATCCATGAATATTGTAGAGCACATAGGAGGCAAAGTTATGAAACCTTTTTAGTCATAAACAATCACCTTGAGGGAATGAGTCATTGGGCCTGGGGGCTCAGGACCATAGTCTTAGGGGACAGCAAGGTCAATTGGAATAACATAGTCCACATGTTCTACATCCTACTTTGGTGAATAGCAACTGGGGTCTTAAAAGCTTGTGAGTAGCCGTCTAAAGTGCAACTACTGGTCTCTCCCCAGCGGGTGCCAAGAAGACTGAAGAAAATCAAAGACACAAGGAAACAATTAGTCCAAAGGTCTAATGGAGCCCTTGAATGCCAGCCTCCATGAACCTGAGACCAGAAGAACTAGATGGTGCCCGACTACCAATGCTGACTGCTCTGAAAGTTCTCACAATAGGAGTTTCTGGATAAAAAGTGAGAAAAGCGTAGAACAAAAATCAAAGTCATAAAAAAAAAAAAAAAAAAAGGCCAGGCTTACTGGTCTGATAGAGACCACTGGAACCCCTAACACAATGGGCCTTAATCATCCTTGGAGGCTGGAATGAACTCACTCCCCTCCCGGGTCACCACAGCTCAACTTTCCGCTAAACAATAGGCTGAACAATAACACCAAGGAGGTTGGCACTCCTGTGAGCAATTAACTGAATGAGATCCATAGGGTAGCATTTGCCCAGGGATAAAACCGAGAAGTCAGAAAGGTATAGGAAAGAAGGATGAATAGAAATGGTAAACACAGAAAGTGGGAAGAGTGCTATAATTACACTGTGGGGATTGCGATCAATGTCACTAAACAAAATATGTCTGTATTGTTGAATGCAAAACCAATTTGCTCTGTAAAGTTCCACCCAAATCACAATAAAAAGTGAAAAAAAAGAAAAGGAAATACATTAATCAAATTATAGTACAAAATATACATGATTACAAACTTATGAATGATATGAAGAGAACATATACAGTGTTCTGGGGCTTAAGCTATGTGGAGAGTCAGGGAAGGTTTTTAAGAAAGCGGTATTTAAACTGAGACCTGAAAATAACTAGGCAATAAGTAGTATGGGAATGGATTGAAGAGGCTTCTATAGACATAGAGTCATGAAAAAGTTCTGTGAAGCTAAATTTAGCATGAATTTTTTGCAGCTGGAGCTGAGAGGGCAAGGGAAAGTGGGACCAGAATGGACTCTAGAGGCAGCCACGACCACCACAAGGGATACAAACAGGGGGCCTTGTCCAAGCCCCCTCCCCCATTTGGAAGAATTGGATGGGTCAGTACCATTAAACAGTACCAGTAACAAAAATTGGGTTCTAAGAGGAGAGCTAATGCAGGAATTATTCCTGAGATAGTAAAAAAGAAAAATAAACCTGAGAGAGATGGGGAGGGCAAACCCAAGCCCATGGCCTTGTGGGAAAGCCAAAAATCAGAAACCCAGCCACCCAAAATACCAAAAACAAAGGCAAAAGTGAAGTTTAGATCAAAATGTCAGACTAAACACACATATCTACCTATATGACCCAAATTCCTTTACATTGTAATTTTTTTTCTTTCATTTTCTCTTATAAAGCTTGCCAGCCAAACAAAGTCACTTGCTGTTGAGTTGATTCCAACTGCTAAAGGGGCAAGGAGGCAGCATCATCTAACCTCCTCTAACTTCACAAGAGGAAGACAGAATCACCATCAGAAGCCCAAGGCCTGCTCCTATGAGGCCATACATGCCACCACCCTCCAGGCCTCTTACCAACCTTGACACCAAGTGTCCCTTTTGTGGCACCCACCACCTCTCTGCTGGGTTGGATGATGCACTCAGTGGCCACTCAGAACTCACAGATTATGGGGTTTATTAGGAAAGCAATAGTCTCCAATTCAAATTCAGGAACGTGCTCAGGATACAGTTCTTCGATCAGGACAGTTTCCCCTCTGCTGTGCCCTTAGACAACCCCATGTGTTGCAGAATAGAACCGCGTTTCATAGGATTTTCAAGGCTGTGACTTTCTGGAAGTAGACAGTCAAGCCCTTCTTCAGATACACCTTTTGAGTGGGTTTGAACCAGCAATCTTTCAGTTAACAGTAGAGCACTAACTATTTACACCATCAGGGACTCCTTTATAAAACAAGAAATATATACCACCATTAGAGCAGAAGTTTGAGGAATACACTAAGTGGCTGTGATATTGAAGTAAAATAATAGCCCATAAAACACACACACATACACATGCATGTGCATGTGTACACATACATATCAATAAAACAAAATGATATGAAACAACAAAAAAAAACACCCAGCCTAAAACACAGTCTAAAATCTCCCACCCTGAAACACTAAAAGTACTTCAGTGAGTTTGTGTTTTATAAGCAAAATTTGTTTACAATCAAAAGTTCCATTGAAGGGAGATTTATTTTCCCTGCACTCTTTAGTACATTTAAAATTTTGTGCATTATACATTATTACATTGGGAATAGATTCAGGCGGCCTGGATCTGCTAGGGAGTTTGTACACCTGGAAAAACAGCCCTGGGATCTCCAGTTTGCCCATTCTTACAGTAAGCACTCAGGAATGTGCTGGGTTGTCATGAGTCAGTTTGCATCTGGTTAGAATTAGAACCAAAGTCTCCAGAAAAGTTGAGAGAGGTCAAGAGTGAGTAAAAACCTCTGAGAAAATAGCAAAGAGCTTCTTGAAGACATGGAAGAGTTCTCTCCTTCAACAGATGGTGCCGCCAGCAGCAAGACATCCCTGCCCCTTTTGGGAGGTGATAGCCAGGAAAGTCATCCCCTGCAACAGGGAAATTGCTGCTCAGCACCTTTTGCTCCATAGAGCTGTGTGGATATAGCAGCTTGCATCTCTTCTACTCCCGTTAAAGGAATTTGTGTTATTTACCTGAAACTTCATTGTCTTTCTGATAACAGTCATCTTTCTGAAAACTGCACTATGACTTATTTTTTAAAATAATGAATAAATAAAAATTATCCTTGAAAAGCTTTTTGGAAAGTTGCCATTTGTGGAAATCATAACAGTTCTTTCACAGCCAACACACTGGATTTTTCCTTCAATGGTGGACCAAAATATTTTTTTGGTTGAGCCCCAAATAAAATACTTGGCTTACACTTAGAAGCCATGCTATAGGGACAAATCTATATCTTTAATCACAATTTTCATGCTAAACATAGTGAATGCTTTCACTATAACAGGCACATGGGAGCCAAATATGGCTGAAAGAACAGCACATTCACATCTTTCATCTAAGATTTGCTCATGCTTGGAAAATCAAAGCAGACAAAATCATTTGTTGTATTTGAATGGAATTTTTTTCTTCATTTCACTTCTAGTTGGAAAACACAATGTAAAAATGACCATTCCCAGTAAGCACCAAAAAGCACAAAATACAATTGTTGAGATTGCATATACTTGTTATGCATATTTTTACCACAATAAAGGAAAAACACTTAACAAAGTATATGCAAGACCTGTATAATGGAAACTACAAAACATCGTTGAGAAAGATTAGAGAAGTTATAAACAAATGGAGAAATACTCTATAGGCATGGATTATAAGACTGTTGTTATGTGCTGTAGAGTCGGATCCAACTCATACCGACCCCTCCTTGGGTTTCCGAGGCAGTGTCACTATGGAAGTAGATTGCCCCATCTTCCTTCTGAGGAGTGGCTGGTGAGTTTGAACCGCCAGCCTTCTGGTTAGCAGTCAAGTGCCTTAGGCACTGTGCTACCAGATCTCCTACTATTATTAAAATGCCGATTTCTCTCCAAAGTCATCTATAACTTTAAGGCAATCTTAATCAAAATCCCAAAGAATTTTTTCCACAAATTGACAAACTGACTCCAAAATTTATGTGGAAATGCAAAGGACGAAAACAATTTTGAAAAATAACAAAATTTCAAAACTTAGTAGAAAGCAACAGTATGGAGGTACTGGTATAAATATAGACAGATTAATGATATGAAATTAAAAATAGATCCATATATATATATACGGTCATTTAATTTTTTTTTTTTTTTTTTTTTACAAAGGTGCCATAGTAATTCAACAGAGAAAAGAACATCTTTTCAACAGATTTGCTGAAACAACTGGACATCCATGTGGGAAAAAATAAGTCTTGAGTTATTCCTCACATAATACACAAAAAGTAACTCAATATGGTTCATACCAAAAAAAAAAAAAAAAAACTCACTGCTGTCAAGTAAGTCCCAACTCAGAGCCACACGACCTTGGGTTTCTGAGGCAGTATCACTATGGAAGTAGATTGCCCAACTTTCCTTCCGAGGAGTGGCTGGTGGGTTTGAACCCCAGCCTTCTGGTTAGCAATCAAATATGGTTTATAGACTTATATAAAAGCTCAAATTAGAAAATTCCTAAAAAAAATACACATAATCTTTATAGCCTTGGGGAATAGACAGAAAGCAATAGACATAAAATAAAAACAATTATAAATTGTACTTCATCAAAATTAAAATTTTATATTCTTCAAACGATACTACTTCCCTAACAACACTGTTAATAAAGTAAAACAGCAAGCCACAGACTGGAAAAAATTATTTCTAAAGCATACAATGGACTTGTAAACAGAATATATAGAGAATTCTTACAGACCAATAATAAAAAGACAAACAACTCAATTAAAAAACGGACAAAAGATATGAACGGGTAGCCCAAAGGAAGATAGGTGAATGGTCAAACAGCACATGGAAAGGTCTATGACATCATTATTCATCAAGAAAATGCACATTAAAACCACAAGGAGAAACCACTACATGTCCATTCAAACCAAAACCACACTCACTTTCATCAAGTTGATTTTGACTCATCACAACCTCCACTGGGTTTCCTAGACTGTATATCTTTATGGAAGGATACTCCTTCATCTTCCTTCTGTGGAGTAACTGATGAGTTTGAACCACCTACCTTTTGGTTAGTAATAGCACCCAAATGCCTTAACCACTACACCACCAGAGTTCCTTCATTAGAAATGCTAAAATTAAAAAGCTTGATGTTAAGAGTTGACATGGATGTGGAGGAATGGAACTCCCACACTTTGCTGATAGGAATGCAAATAGTATAGATATTTAGGAGTACAGATTGTTTCAGACTTATAGTGACCCCTCCTTGGATTTCCGAGGCAGTATCTCTACAGAAGTAGATTGCCCAATCTTTCTTCTAGGAGTGGCTGGTGGGTTTGAACTGCCAGCCTTCTGGTTAGCAGTCAAATGCCTTAGGCACTGTGCCACCAGAGCTCCCAAACTTACCATAAAATCTAGTAATTCTACTCCTAAGTATTTACTTAAAAGAACTAAAAATAAATGTTCACACAATGACTTGTAAGTGACTGCTCATATTATCTTCATTCTTAATAGCTCCAAACTTGAAACTCAAGAAGCGTCCCTCAGTTGATAAAGTGATAAACAAATTGTGCCCTATTTATTTAATAGAAAACTTCTCCAAAATAAAGATGAAACTAGCTATATAAAACAATAACATGGGTGAATAACAAAGACTTTATGATTAGCAAAAAAAATCCAGGCACAAAAGAATATCTATTATATGGTTCTATTTATGTGAAGCTCTAGAACATGAAAAACTATAGCGGTAAAATTCAGATCAATGGTCGTGTGGAGTGGGAGAAATTGAAAACTGACAGCACTAAGGTAAAAAAAAAAAAAAAACTAAAAAACTTAGAGGTTGAAGAAAATATTCTATATCTTGATTGAAGTGGTAGCTATATGAGTGTATTCATTTTCAAAGCACATCAAACTGCATATTTAAAACGGGAACATTTTCTTGTATGCACATTATGCTTCAGTAGAGGTCACTGGGTGATGCAGTTTTTATTTGACTACCAACCTAAAGGTCGGTGGTTTTCATAAAGTTGGCTTTTAAAAACAATTTGTTTCATTTATAAAGGAAAAAAAATATGTTACTGAAATTAAAAGTTCAGTAGGTGAGATGACTATGGAATAGATTCAGTTGAAGATCAAATTCGTGAACTAAAATATCAAAAGCAAGGTTTCTTCTATCCTAGTTCCTAAAAGCACATAGCAATATAAAGTATTATAGGAAAGCTGACAGTTCAAATAATTTAAGAATTTCCAATAGGATTTCTAGCAAGAGGAAATGGAGAAGAAGATGGAGAGAAATAATTTTTTAGAAGAATGCAACTTTTCAGAGCTAAAGCAAGTCAAGGGGCTTCACACTACAAGGATCACTAGCTGCAGAAAAGGCAGAATAAATGAGAAAAAAAAAATTAAATACCAAGACCACTGCTGGTGAAACTTAAGGATTTAGGAATTGTCAAGAAAATAATAAAATTGTAAAAGCTTTCAGATACAAATCAATCTACAAAGGAACAACGGTTGACTAGGACCTGATTTTTAATTGACAACACTAATTATTAGAAGCTAGTACAGTAATTTCTTCAGTATGCTGAGGAAAAAGGATTTAGAGTCTAAAATTTTGAACCAAGTCAAAACTATCATCTAATTATGAGTGTAACATAAAGATATTTTTAGACATAAAAGGACTCAAAAAATGTATTTTGCTGAGACCTTTTCCTGAAATATCTCAAATCTTTCCCCCTGCCTCCAGCTCCACTTGATTTACTGCACTCAGCCTCTACCTGGTCTCTCTGCCTCTGATTTTGCCCTCTCCAACATTTCTTCCACTTCACAGCTGGGAAGATTTTTCAGAAAGATAAATTCATCATCGAAACCTCTAGTAAAGTTCTTCACTAAACTTCTTCCCCATACCTACTCCAAACCATTCTCCTTCTCCTCTAGCCATTTCTGGTCTCCTGAGTGCTCTTCCTTCTCTCCCCTTCCTCTGTGGGCTAGAATCTGTGAGCCTCTGGAAAGTACAATGTACCTTCTTGATTTCCTCTGCTGGGAATGCTCTTCTTCCAGTTCACTCCTCATCTTCCTTCTCATCTCAGTTTTGATGTTATTTCCTCAGGAAAGTCTGCCCTGGATTCCCACTCCCATTCCTACCCCTACATTAGACTAGGCTATAACTCAACACCTGTACTTTTACTTACAAATATTTTAATTGTATTATACAACTATAATTCAATATATGCTTAGATAATTATTTGTTTGATGTCTCTTTCTTTCTCCCAATAGAAATTAAGCTCTGTAAATGTAGTTTCATGTTATTTACAGCTCTCTGGGTGAGATTGCCTTCTGTCCCCAAATATTTATTCTCTCCTTCTATAACAACAGACTAGATTTTCCAATGTCTCTTGGTTATGTGGCTAAATTCTGACTAATGAAGTATGAGCAGAAGAAATAACATGTGCAACTTGTAGGTTGTATTCTTAAAGGGAAGGGTTTGGTCTTCACTTCTCCATTTTTCCTTCCTACTGGCTAGTAAGTCATCATAAACCTTCTCAAGGTCAAAACCTTAAGGATGGAAAAGCAACAGGTAGGGACAAATATTCTTGACTCTGTGGGACCACCTATTAAATGCCCTGGAATTCTTCGACTATTAGTGCATGAATACTTCAGATAAGATTGCCAGACCCCAACTTCCTTCAGGCAAAATACCATCTCTACCTCAAAAAAAAAAAAAAAGAACTCCAGATTTCCCTCTCATTTCACTCATGGATCCTTAAATGTGTTTTCCTTTCACTCGTGGGAAACATAAATATTAATACACTCAATGATCTATTTATATAACCTTTCAATTTTTTATTATCCAGTTATCTGATGCCCTCTAGAAGACCAGCTGCTTCCATGTTATCAATCTTAAATTATAATGGGGAAGAGAATGTAACTGCAAAATACCGCTTATGAGTTCTATTTGGAGACCTCCATGTGTCCTTACATTAAGGAGAGAGAGGATATTCATGCAGGAACAATCAAAATTCAAGTTAGTATGGAACATTTTACTGTATCTTGAGCTTTAAGGGGGAATGGTAAACACAGCCTCACACAAAGATGTGTCAGTCAGTTGTATTAATGCAAGTATTTAAAGACAATTGCAGTAGCCTCCTAACTACCCTACCTGCTTCCTCCATGGACCCCTTGAAACTGCCAAAGAGATCTTTTTGAAATGAAAATCTGCTCATGTCACTTCCCCTATTTAAAATCCTTCATTAGATTTCCCTTGCTTTTAGGATAAATAATAAAATCCTCAATATGGCCTACAAGCCCCTTTTATGATCTTTTATGAAGCTTCTTCAACTTTCTCATGCCTTCTCACCCTTGCTGTCTGAGTTCCAGCCACATTGACCTTCCTTCAGGTCCCTCAAAGTATTATCTCCTGTTCCTCACCTCCCCCCCACACCCGCAGCCTTTACGCAAGTTGTTCCTTTTGCTTGGAATATTATTCCCTTTCAATGCCTTCCTTGACTTTAACTTCTATTCAAATGTCACTTTTTAGGAAAGCAAGTCTTGAGTAAACCTTCAGACTTGCTCACATTTCCCATTACCTTATTTGAACCACTATACAGTACCTTGTTTGTAGAACTTAAACAGTTGTAATTATCTGTGTATTTGTGTTGTTGTTGTTGTTATGTTGTCAGGTGCCGTTGAGTTGTCTTGGACTCATAGTAACCCTATGCACAGCAGAACACAACACTGCCAGGTCCTGTGCCAGCCTCACAATCCTTGCTATATCTGAGCCCAATGTTGCAGTCACTGTGTCTATCCATCTCATCAAGAGCCTTCCCCTTTTTTGTTGACCCTCCATTTTCCAAGCATGATATTCCCTGGAGAAGGGAATGGCTCCTTCTGACAACATGACCAACGTAGGTGAGATGAAGTCTGGCCATTCTCGCTTCCAAGGAGCATTCTGGCTGCACTTTTTCCAGGACATATCTGTTAGTCCTTTTAGCAGTCCGTGGTACTCTTACCATTCTTCTCCAACACCACAATTCAAAAGCATGAACTCTTCTTTGGTCTTCGTTATTCATTGTCCAGCTCTCACATGCATAAAAGGCGATTGAAAATACCAAGCCTTGGGTTAGGCACACTTAAGTCTTGCAGGAGACATCTTTACTCTTTATCACTTGAAAGAGGTCTTTTGCAGCAGATTTGCCCAATGCAATACGCCATCTGACGTCTTGACTGCTGATTCCATTGGTGTTGACTGTAGAACCAAGTAATGTGAAATCCTTGACAACTTCAATCTTTTCTCCATCCGTCATGAAGCTATTTATTGGACCAGTTGTGAGGATTTTTTTTTTTTTTTTT
>NW_006921797.1:4825268-4828631 GCF_000298275.1 Orycteropus afer afer
ACAATGGACTTAAGTTAATGGCCTGCCATGTGGTTTGGTAACATCGGGACTGTGCCTTTTTACTTGTCAACCTTAGGGCTTCTCAGCCTCAGCAGCCAGCAGCTGTCTGAGTGAACAAACACCTCTAGCTCTGGTGGATCAGGAGCAGGAGGCAGAACTGGACCCCAAGGTTAAGGGGCTTTCACCCAACCCCTAGATCCTGGCACTTTGAACTTGGACTTAAAGCCTCCAAATTGTAAGAATAAACTCCAGTTTGTTAAGGTCATCCCATTTGTGGTATATTTCTTGTCACAGTGGCACTAGGTAACCACAAAACCCTTGTTGTATTTGAATGACAGCCTTCTGATCTATTCACAGGTTCCTCATGAGTACAATCAAGTGTTCTGGAATTTCCATTCTTCAATGTTATCCACAATTTGTTATGATGCACACAATCAAATGCTTTTGCATAGTCAATAAAACATAAGTAAACATCTTCCCAGTATTCTTTGTTTTCAGCTAAGATCCATCTGACCTTAGCAATAATATCCCAATTCCACGTCCTCTTCTGAGTCCAGCTTGCATTTCTGGAAGCTCTCTGTCAATATACTGCTGCAAGCGTTTTTGAATTATCTTCAGTAAGATTTTACTTGCATGTGACATTAATGATATCGTTGGACAAATTCCACATTCTGTGAAATCACCTTTCTTTGGAATGTGTATAAATATGGATCTCTTCCAGTCAGTTGGCCAGGTAGCTGTCTTCCAAATCTCTTGGTATAGATGAGTGAGTGCCTCTGGCATGGCATTCATTTGTTGAAACATCTCAATGCCATGTCTGTCAATTCCTGGAGCCTTGTTCTTTGCCAATTCCTTCAGTGCAACTTCAACTTCTTCCTTCAATACCATTAATTCTTGATCATATGCCACCTCCTGAAATGGATGAACATCAACCAATTCTTCTTGGTACAATGACTCTGTATTCTTTCCATCTTCTTTTGATGCTTCCTACATCATTCAATATTTTGCCCATTGTTGTTGTTGTGGTTGTTATGTGACATTGAGTTGGACTTAACTCATAGCAACCTCTCCTTGGGTTTCCAAGGTGGTATCACTATGGAAGTAGATTGTCCAACCTTCCTTTTGCCTATAGAGTCTTTAAATATTGCGACTCGAGGCTTAGATTTTTTCCTCAGTTCTTTCAGCTTGAGAAATCTCGAGCATGTTCTTCCCTTTTGGTTTCCTAACTCCAGGTCTTGACACATTTCATTATAGTAATTGGCTTTGTCTCCTCGAGCTGCTCTTTGAAATCTTCTGTTTAGCGCTTTTATCTTGTCATTTCTTCCATTTCCTTTAGCTACTCTCCACTCAAGGGCAAGTTTCAGAGTCTCTTCTGACATCCATTTTGGTCTTTTCTTCCTTTCTCATCTTTTTAATCACCTATTGCTTTCTTCATGGATGATGTTCTTGATGTCATCCCATAGTTCCTCTGGTTTTTGGTCATTGATGTTCACTACATCAAATCTATTCTTTAAATGGTCTCTAAATTCAGGAGGGATATTATCAATGTCATATTTTGGCTCTCATGGACTTGTTTTAATTGTCTTCAACTTCAACGTGAACTTGCATAGGAGCAGTTGATGGTCTGTTCCACAATCAACTCCTGGCCTTGTTTTTGCCGAAGATATTGAACTTCTCCATTGCCTCTTGACACAGATGTAGTCAATCTGATTCCTGTGTATTCCACCTAGTGAAGTCCTCGTGTATAGTCATCACTTATGTTGTTGAAAAAAGGTATTTGCAATGAATAAGTCATTGGTCTTGCAAAATTCAGTCATGTGATCTCCAGCACTATTTCTATCACTGAGGCCATATTTTCCAACTACCAGTAACTCTTCTTTGTTTCCTACTTTTGCATTCCAATCACCAGTGATAATCAACACATCTTGAGTGCATGTTTGGTCAATTTCAGACTTCAGAAGTTGGTAGAAATCTTCAATTTCCTCATCTTTGGCTTTGGTGATTGGTGCATAAAATTGAATAATAGTAGTACTTACTGGTCTTCCTTGGAGGCATGTGGATATTATTTTATCACTGACAGCATTGAACTTCAGGACAGATCTTGAAACACTCTTTGTAATGATGAATGCCACACCATGCCTCTTCAATTTGTCATTCCCAGCATAGTAGCCCATATGGTTGTCTGATTCAAAATGGTCAAAACCAGTCCATTTCAGCTCACTAATGCCTAGGATATCAATCTTTATGCATTCCATTTCATTTTTGAAAACTTCCAATTTTCCTAGATTCATACTTCATACATTCCACGCTCCAATTATTAATGGATGTTTACATCTGTTTCTACTCATTTTGAGTCATGCCACATCAGCCAACAGAGGTCCCAAAATCCATATCATTAAGGTTGTCTCTACTCTGAGGAGTCAGCCCTTCCCCAGTCAAATTTTGAGTGCCTTCCAACCTGATGGGCTCATCTTCTGGCACTATATCTGACATGTTTCAGGGCTGTTCATAAAGTTTTTGAGTAATATATAAGACAGTGTTTCACTGCTATTCATAAGGTTTCACTGGCCAATTCTTTGAGAAATAGATGGCCTCTGCCTTCTTCCGAGTCTGTCCTAGCCTGGAAGCTCCACTGAAATGTGTCCACCATGGGTAACCCTCCTGGCATTTTGGAACATGGTGGCAAAGCCTCCAGCCTCATAGCAACATACAAGCTACCACAGGATGACAAACTGACAGACAAGTTCATCTCCCTTATTTCTTCCTAATCCCTCTGCATCTGTCTACCTCGGCTAATGGCCACGGGGCCCATGAGAGCAAAGACTGTGTCCATTTTGCTCACTGTTGTATCTCATGGCTTATGGATGGGGACTTAATAAATATTTGTTGAACAAAATGAATGAATGAGTAAATGTCATCTGATCTGTAAGATAAGAGTTAAGGTTCCCCTTCCTATCTCTTCCTTCAACCTGCCATTTTTGTTGTTGTCAGCTGCCATCAAGTCAGTTCTGACACATAGCTGGTCCTGCACCATCCTCAAAATTATTGCTATGCTTAAGCCCATCATTGCAGCCACTACATCTATCCATCTCATTGAGAGTATTCCTCTTTTTTGCTAACCCTCTACTTTACCAAGCATGATATCCTTCTCCAGTAAATGGTCCCTTCTGACAACATGACCGAAATACAAGAAGCTAAGTTTCACCATCCTTGCTTTTAAAGAGCATTCTGGGAGTTCCGGCAAAATGGCGGACTAGGCAGAAGGATTGCACAGACCCTCTTCAACAAAGAAAAGGGAAACCAATTAACACAGACACAGAAGATAATCTTGGACCCCTGAGCCTTGAAGGGAAGGATACAGAA
>NW_006921797.1:4832838-4851597 GCF_000298275.1 Orycteropus afer afer
AATGACATGAGACAAAGTATATGTGAACTGCTGTATGAAAAGTGAATTTACTCTGTAAATCTTCACCCAAATCAAAATAAAATTTAAAAAAAAAAAAAAAAGGGCATTCTGGCTATACCTCTTCCACAACAGATTTTCACCATTAATTGTTTCAGTCTGATGAAGCAACTTGGATTGGGGAATTTATTAAGGGTTTCTGGAATTTGATTGTTGAGACTGAAATATATGCTTATCAGGCTCTATAACTACCATCTAGAAACAATGTAAAAAAAAAAAAGTAGTGCTTTCTTGAAATTTTAGGCAAATCCAAACAACTTGTGTACATATTGCTCTCAGGTGCAAGCTCAAGTATGTAAAAGGGAAGTGAGAGGCTTACATGAGGAGAGATAGCATGGTGTGGTTGTTAAAATCTTGGACTCTGAAGCCTACCTGTCTGGCTTTGACTCTGTTCCTGCACTTATGAACTATTAATTACAGGGTATTTTTCATCAGGAGAGACCAGTCCTTGGAGAAAGACATCATGCTTGGTAAAGTAGACGGTCAAAAACAAAGAGGGAGACCCTCAATGAGATGTATTGACACAACAGCTGCAATAATGTACTCAAACATAGCAACAATTGTGAGGATGATGCAGGACCAGACAGCATTTCATGCTGTTGTACATAGGATCACTGTGAGTTGCAACCATCTGGGCAGCACCTAATGACACTGTTACTTGTACTCTCTGTGTCTTAGTTTCTTCAACAGTAAAATGGAGTTAATGATATAGTATGTGCTGCATAGACTTATGCTATCTAATAGTGTTAGTTAAAATTCATAAAGTGCTTATAAGAATGCGTGACACACAGCAAGTACTATATAAGTGCTTATTAAATAGATAAAACATGTTAGATGAAGGATACTGTTCCCAGAAAGATAAAAATATGTTGCTAGTCACATTGGTCAAGGATCTACAAATGCAACTTCAGAGGATGTAGATTAGGTCTACCCTTCTCACTATCTTCAAAATAATCTGCTTTGGGTTAAGGAATAGTGTCACTCAGAGCTACTTTTTATGTACGGATGTTCTCCAGGAGCTGCAAACACAGAGCTCTTTTATCACAACCAATCATCTTAGCAAGGCCCAAGTACAAGGCCTTGGATAGAAGTATTCCATTTAATTCAGCAAATATTCACTGAGAATGGCAGAGATTAGGCTAGTTGATCCCCAAATGCCATGGTCTCACTCTCCTTGGCACATTGCTGGATGTCACACTGCCCAGGCCCTTCACATCTAGGTGGGGAATGTGAGGCACTCTCTCCAGTAGATTGATAGCAGAGTGATGTGTGGCACCTTTGGGCCATGGCAATGAAAAGCAAGTGTGCTCTCTACAAGCTCCCTCATCTGAGGACCTGGTAGAGGACTCTGACGTCTTGTATGAGGCAGAAGAACCTGGTAAAGGTCTTTAAATAACTGCACAAACCTCCTACCTCCACTAATTCCAATCCAAGGTTTCTCTTTATTATGTGAGTTTAAAATTAAAGTTCTAGAGTTATTTTAATAGTACCTCATTATTGAGAAGCTTGGTAAATGGTTTTATATTTTAAAACTAGCCTTTGCTGTTGACGCTATCGGTACATATTAGACTGTTACATGAGCAAGAAATAAACTTTTATTGTGTTAAACCATTTGTTACAGTAATTGGCCTACTTTGAGTTTACACTAAATATCTACTATCTAAGTACTGGGCCAGACCTCTGAATCACTTAGGTAACTCAGTTTCTATTGGGATTTTTTTGTCCACTGAGATCTAGTGGACAAGTCTGTTCAAGTCTAAAGCCCTCACCCAAGATTTCTGTGAATGTCTATGAGGTGATATTCTTATGCTCACATCTGGTACTGATCTCTTGGTTCTGCCTAATTAGAGGAGCTAATGAATATTCATGACATTTCTGAAATGCTCTCTTTATCCCTAGCAGCATCAAGCCAAATATGAAAAGCAACCTACATGAAATTTTCACCATCTTCCTCTACAAAATTTCACTGGCATAAGGTATTTTTATATAGAGTTGAGTTTACTGAATGTGAGAGTTAAGTGAGACAGGGAAGCCATTTATCTTGTAACAACCCAAGTAACTGCAAAGAGTGCGTAACATTTTTTTTTTAACTTGGAAGTCCTTCAACTTCATCCTACCACTGAAATGATCTCGGAGAATCCCCAGCTTCACTAGACTCATTTTTCTTCTTAACCCTCTACCTCAGACTGCCACTAATTTGAGAACATGAAATACTTCTCCTTATAGTATACAAATTAGTGATTTAAATTTAATCAAACTCACTGTGAAAAACAAACTCACTGCTGGGCCTGTTTTTTGCAATGCCAAAGCCATTACAGTCATCTTCAGCGCAAAAGTGTTCTTGTTTCAGAATCGTTTCTACAGAAACACAGAAAACACATAATCCCTACCACAGGTGACTCTTAATCTAGTGAGAAAGATAAGACAAATACACAAATAATTCTATACCAGGGTAGATGATTACATCTCATCAGCCAGGCCACAGGATTCGGAGAGAAAGGCAAAGCGTGCACATCTCCTTTCCACTCCACTTTACTCACAAAGATCTCTGGGCTTCGGGTGAATTAAAAATATTTTCCCATCAGAAAAGGAGAAAGACCTTTGCTCTACAGCTTTTTAACTTCATGGCAGTCTCTTCTCTCCCCATGGAGATAGAATTAAAGCCTAACTCTCCACTCCAACCCCTCAAATAGTAAATTGAGACTATAAAGACAATTCCAATTCAAGGTTTCTTTTTGTTATGTGATCTTAAATTGGAGCCCTGGAGTTATTCAATGATACTTTCTTTGCTAAGCAGTATTATAAATGGTTTTATACTTAATACTAGGTTTGTTATGGAAGCTATAGATAAATGACTCTCAGTAATAGTGACCTTTGGCACTTAAGTTCCAGGATGTTACATTTTAAGTGAAGAACAAGGTTGAAATAATAATAAAAAAAAAAACACCTCAGCACCTTATAAGTTTTCTAGAATGTCTTGATGGCATCATATTACTAATTCTGGGCCAAATGGTTGCTTGGAGCAGATGATATAAATTAGAGAGTGCAGGAGAGAATACTGTACAATTATAATCATCCATTATTGCACTGATATTTGATAGAAAGTGTTCATTCATTTTAATTGTTAAGTAGCCACTGAAAATGCAGCTACTACCACAGTAGTATGTTCTCTGAATCAAATGCTTCGAGCTTTATTAAAAAGTCATGGTTAAACAGGTCTTAACTGATAAATTTAAATAATAGATTTTTTTCACATTTTTATATCTCAAAATCTTTTCTCTTACATGCTTTTCTATGAGCATTAATAGATATAATCTTCATTTTACTGTTGCCATTAAAAAAAAAAAAAAACTTCATTTCCTTTACTGTTTACTTTTTAAGATAAACTATAGACTTTAAGTGGAGCTCTGGTAGCACAGTGGCTAAAGCACTTGATTGCTAACCAGAAGGCTGGCGGTTCAAACCCACCAGCCACTCCTCAGAAGGAAGGTTGGGCAATCCTACTTCCCTAGTGATACTGCCTCGGAAACCCAAGGAGGGGTCGCTATGAGTCGGGGACGACTTGACAGCACATAACAACAACAACAACATAGACTTTAAGTTTCCACTCTGAATAGTTGATTTTATTTCTTTTATGTGGAAGATGTAAATTAATAAGGAACTGAGGTAAGTTAGAAATGTTTTATCTGCACTTAAGAATGAAAAATGAAAACACTACATACACTTTCTATATTAGCTGGAAAACACATCTTAAGTAACCCTTAGTTCTAAATTATTTTTGGTTACCATTGAATAAATATACTATATTCACTCTCCCAGAAAGAGCTGAATTTCAATAGTATTCATGGCAGCATGTTCACCATCCAAAATGGACCTGCCAACTATGTGTATAAGACTATCTGAAATACAATCATAGATTTTTGAAACTGCAAGGGACTTTAGACTCTTCAGTTGTCATTTAGATAGCCCACTTGTGATTTGTCAGATGGTATCTGTTTGAACACCAGAAAGAATAAAACATGATTTAAAAAAAAAATTAAAATTGTAATAAATTAAAAAGCAGATAAGCTAATAAGAAGCAAGAAATGGAGTGGGATTATTTTATTGTCCTAATTTTCATTTACTTTTTAAAAACGAATCGAGTATTTTGCTTTTTCATTATATTATTATTTATAATCTCCCTTTGTTTTCCAGATATGATTACATACAAACTGACTAGCTAGACAGCAGGAATATTATATGGGGGACCCTGATGATAAGGCTGTTGTTGTTGTTATATGTCATTAAGTTGGTTCCAACTCTTAGTGACCCTATGTACAACAGAACAATACACTGCCTGGTCCTGTTCCATCCTTACAATTATTGCTGTGTTTGAGCCCACTGTCGCAGCCCCTGTGTCAATCCATCTCGTGGAGGGTCTTCCTCTTTTGCACTTGCCTTCTACTTTAGCAAGCATGATGTCCTTCTCCAGGGACTGGTCCCTCCTGACAGCATGCCCAAATAATGTGAGACATGGTCTTGCCAATCCCCTCCTAAGGAGCATTCTGGCTGTACTTCTAAGACAGACTTGTGGATTCTTCTAACAGTCCATGGTATATTCAATATTCACCAAC
Organism: Orycteropus afer afer; assembly: GCF_000298275.1. Lineage (NCBI taxonomy): Eukaryota > Metazoa > Chordata > Mammalia > Tubulidentata > Orycteropodidae > Orycteropus > Orycteropus afer. The sequence continues at coordinate 4,837,509 of NW_006921797.1, forward strand.
ACCAGAATTCAAAGGCATCAATTCTTCTTCAGTTGTCTTTATTCACTGTCCAGCTTTCACATGGATATGAGGAGATTGAAAATGCCATGGCTTGGGTCAGATGGACCTTACTCTTCAAAGTGACATTTTTGCTTTTTAACCCTTTAAAGAGATCTTTTGCAGCAGATTTGCCCAACATAATACATTGTTTCATTTCTTGACTGCTGCTTCCATGGACATTGATTGTGAATCCAAGGAAATGAAATCATTGACAATATTTTCTCCATTTATCATGATATTGCTTACTAGTGCAGTTGTAAGAATTTTTTTTGTTTTTTGTTTTTTATGCTGAGGTGTAATCTGTACTTATTTTGATCTTCATCAGTAACTGCCTCGAGTCCTCTTCACTTTCAGCAAGCCAGGTAGGTCGTCTGCATATCACAGGTTGTTAATGAATCTTCCTTCAATCCTGATGCCGTGTTCTTTTTCATATAATCCGGTGTCTGAGATTATTTGCTCAGCATACAAACTGAACATATACGGTGAAAGGATACAACCCTGACACACACCTTTCCTATTTTTAACTACACAGTATCTCCTTGTTCTTTTCAAATGACTGCTTGTTTGTCTATGTACATATTGGCCTATGTATGGGTGATGAGGGAGGGAGCAAAAAGAATAAAGGAGCTCTGGAGAAAGGGGAGAAGTTTTGAAAGATAACCTTGTCTAGTGCATTCCAGTGTGCAGGGCATCTAAAGCACTCATGGAGTTTTTGAAAAATGCAGATTCCCAAGTCCCGCCCTGGAAATTTAGATTCAACAGTTGCAGGTCAAGACTCAAGAATGCATAATATTTAAGTTTTCAAATAATTCTGATGATCAGCTGACCTGGCACATCTCATTTCAGACCAGTTCCCTCAATTTTCAGAGTAAGTCTATGAAAACGGTTTTCACAAAATTACTTAATTAGTAATCAGAACTAAGATTTAAATCCAACTTTACATATCCCCACGGAGCTCTGATAGTACAGTTGCCTAAGGCATTTGACTGCTAACCAGAAAGTTGGTGGTTCAAACCCACTAGCCGCTCCATGGAAGGAAGATGGGGCAATCTATGTCTGTAAAGATTTACCTCCTTGGAAACCCAATGGGGGTGACTATGAGTCGGAATCAACTTGATAGCAGTGAATGGGGTTTGGTTTTGTTTATACATATTCCAAATGTGCTTGACTGCTAACCAAAATGTTAGAGGTTCAAGTCCATCCAGAGACTTCCATCCTTTGAAGAAAATCCTGATGATCTACATTGGAAACAGCCATTTTACTGGCATGGGAAATGTTATCAAGCACAGTTCTAGTCTAACACACATGGATGAGTTGGAATTGACTTGAAGGCAACTGGTTTTGGTTGGTTATCTATATCCCATAGATATTAGTAATTACTCAAATTAGTAACCATAATTGATATTTGAATTCAGTTATTAAGGGGGTCCCTGACTCCAAGCCTCCTTTAGCATGAAAAAGCTGAACAAAGATAGAAAAAGTGATACATTCAAACTGTGGTGTTGGCAAAGATTATTGAATATACTGTAAACTTCCAGAAGAGCAAAAAATCAGTCTCAGAAGAAATACAACCACAATGGTCTTTAGAAGGGAGGATGGTAAGACTTTGGTTCACTTGTTTTGGGCACATCATCAGATACAACCAATCACTAGAAAAAGAACATCACAGTTTGTAAAGAAGAAGGTTAAAGGGAAATCGTCAACAAGATGAATTGATAAAATAGCCAATACAATAATGGGTTCAAACATATTAAAGATTATGAAAAGGGCACAGGACTGGGCAGTGTTTCATTCTGTTATACATGAGGTCACTGTAAGTCAGAGTTGACTCCAGGTCACATAATAACATCAACATCCATATCCCCTGGGTTCTCATATCTATCTTCCTTTAGCGTTACTTTGCTTGAGGACAGGAAGAATGAAGGGACCATAGGCTGAACACTGAGGACATAGCTACATGCTTTAACCTTGGATAGGCCTTGTATCTATTCTGAAAAATATGACTCAGCAATTCTATTAGGGTTAATTACCAGGGTGGAAAATTGGAAACAACTTAATAGACCAAAACTAGGGTATTTGATACATAAATCATAGTTTGTAGTTATGTTACAAGGGAAAATATGTGGTCTTTAACAATGATGTTGTAGAAATATATTCACTGCATACACACACACACACACACACACACACGCATACAGAAAAAACCTGGAAGGAAGTAATCAAAATATTGATAGTGGTTTTCCTGGGTGGTGAGATAATAGGAATTATTTCAAAAGGTTGCTAATCATATATTCTTACCTCTTTTGACAATAATTATTGCTTATAATCGATGCATACAAATAACACATCACATACAAATCCAGAGGTTTTATGCCTTTAGGTTCAACAAACTCATTGATTTCCTGTTGAACCAAGCTTCAGGTCAAATAGGAGAGAAGATGATGAGAAAGTTGTAGGTTCTCTCCCAATACAATTTTGTGGGCTCTCTTTTTGTGTGTCCTATAAAACCAGAATAAAATTTGGCATAATGTGTATATTTGAATAAATTGTGCATTTGCTGAAAAATCTATGTTTATATGAAGACACTTCCACAGTTCCTAGCATATAAATGTTAGTATCACAATAAATGTTAGTTTCCTTTCTCTAGAAATTTGATAGTGCTTCAGGAAACAATTACATGGTAGAAGGGGTACCATAATGAAAATATACAGCAGTTTTTTATAGAAGGAAAGAAGTGAGACTCTGTAATTGACCCAATATTAGATCTGCAGTTCCACCAAAGACCTTGTCTTCTACTATGTTTATTAATAATTTAGCTACAGTAGTACACAAAGGAAATTGTATGTATTTACAGAGAAAATATTGAAACCTCCATTGAAGATAAGGTTATATGGTCGAGCAATAAAAATGTTGTATGCATGTTTAATACATTACTATATTTTCCATGTTGACTGCTGCTTTAGTAAGTTAAAAACAGTCACTTCTGGGAGGTAGGGTTATGGTAAAAAGAGCATTTGCTGATTTCCTGATTCTAATCTTGACTCTGCTACTGACTAGTTCTGTGATTTGAGTAACTGATAAACATGTTAGGTTCAGAGTTCAAAATAAACCTAGCAATCTCCACACAAAGTGCTTCGTATAAATGTGTGCATATGTATACTATTTAACTATATATGCATATACGCAAGATTTACTATAACACAAATATATGAATTTCTTATGCTCTTAAGCTAAGAATTTCAGTCTATGAACTAGATTTCATCACTCTTTTACAGGCTATCTAAAAAAAATAACATTATTTTCTTTTGTTAAATCAGATGCTCTGAAACATTAAAAAGTAAATATTAATAATATAGGGACAGTGAGAATGGTTGTACAACTCAAAGGATATAATCAATGTCACTGAATTGTACATGCAGAAACTGTTGAATTGATGTATGCTTTGCTGTTATATACTCAACAAGAACAAAAAATAAAGTAAAATAAATTATATATATATATACAGAGAGAGAGAGAGACAACACCACAAGGCAGGTTTTATAGTACTTATTTCTTAGGACATTTTTTGCTAGTTTTAAAATAATTGACTGGACCATGCTGAAGCATGAGGTAAATTAGTAGACTGGTGACAGATGTGATTTGGTGATGTTGTCTCTGTTTTGGAAGTATAACTTTATTTACCTACCCCTAAGACACCTGGGTGTATACCAAACCAATGGTTCCCAACAGTGATAACAACTATTATTTGTGGGGTGCTTATTATTGGTCAACCCCTGTGTAAATATTTTATATGCATTTGCTCTTTTATTCTTAATTTTATTCATGAGGTAATGAGGCACTGAGAGGTTAATTCACTTCCCTGAGGGTACTCAGCTAGTAAGGGGCCAAGCCAGATTCAGATTCACGGTGCCTGACTCCAGAACCTTACCCCTAGGATTTTTTTGCACTGCCCCCTCTGTGGTATCACTGCCAAGCTCTAAAGGAGAGGAGCCAGGTCTCTTTTGTTCACAGTTCATTCCCCAAGCCTAGTACTTGGCATATGCTTGATTAATACTTGCTAAATAACGAATAAAGGATATTGGTGTTTCTCAAATCAATTACAAGGTACTTTGCAAATGATTTGTTTCTAATAATAAAGTAACAACATTTGTAAACTATTAACGTTAAAAAGTGAAATAGAGCAGAGTCAAGGTTGACTATGGAATAGTGTCATTCTCACTCATTTGCCTCTGATGTGGTAATAAACAACCTCAAATATCTCAGTGGCTTAACACATTAACGTTTATTTCTCACTTGCACCACATCCACTGTCGGTTGAGCAACTCAGCAGAGCAGCTGTTCTCCATGCAGTGCCTCAGTACACAAGCTGTTTCCATGTGGCACCACCATCCTAATGCAAAGGCTGAAAAAAGGCACTGCAAGGTCAAGCAGGGCTTTATACTGCCTCAGCTTGCAGTGACCTGTAAATGACACATCACTTCCACTCAGAAGTTATTGCCCAGAACAGTTACGTGATTCCAACTGACTACATAGGAGCTGGGATGTGCAGTCTTCTGAGTGCCCATGAGGAGAGGGGAACTGGATATTTGTGAGCCCTTGTAAAGTCTCCTATAAAGAGAAAGGAATGGATATTTAGTAGGTGCTGTGATTGCTTCTATCATGAGAAAGGTCTATTGAAGTATGGTATACACTGACCAGTATTACCTCAGGGAAAGAACAGAAATAAAAGAAGTAAAGAGGCATAATTTTAAAAGAGTAGGGAGGGGTGTTATGTTACCTCTTTTCTACTCCTAAATTGAAGAATTTATCCTTAGTTTACAACATACACATATAGAATGAAGGAAATTACCTCATCATATATAAACAAAAACCTTTCAGATGAGTTAAAGAGATCAGTGCAAAAAAGAAAATCTGTAACAATTTTTGAAAACATGTTAGAGTATATGATTAGCACCTTAGTCTAGAAACACACCATACAAAATTATAGGGGAAAAAGATTGATTTTAAACTACATGAAAACGACATTTTCTCTTTGACAAAAGACACCACAAAGGTGAAAGATAATTGATATACTGGGAGAATGTATTTGCAACCTGTTCAAAAGAATTAATATTTATATAAGCAAAGGACCCTTAAACATAAAAAAGATAAAAAAAAAATCAGTACTTTGAAGGAATATCAAGTTCCAATAAGCTTATGACAAGATGCTTTACTTTAGTAATAATCCAAGAAAAGGAAATTAATACATCAATGAGATACTTTCACCTCATCAGATTCACAAATCAAAATGATAAATGAGTCTTAGGAATGTTCTAAGGAATTACACCTTCACATATACTGTTGGTGGAACAGTCACTGGTGATGTTTTCCTGAGGGTTATATGGCAGTATAAAATACACATTCCCAGCAATTTCATTTCTGTGTATCCTACAGAAATTCTTGATGTACACAAAATGTGTGGGCAAAATGTTCACTGAAGCATTATACACAGTTGGAAAAGAATGAAACAACCTGAATGCCCAGTAATATTGTTGTTAGGTGCCATCGAGTCGGCTCCAACTCATAGCAACCCTATAAACAACAAAACGTTGCCCAGTTCTGCACCATCCTCACAATCCTTGCTATGCTTGAGCCCATCATTGCAGCCACTGTGTCAGTCCATCTCATTAGGGTCTTCCCCTTCTTTGCTGACCCTCTCTACTCTACCAAGCATGATATCCTTCTCCAGGGGATCATCTCTTCTGACATGACCAAAGTAGGTAAGATGAAGTCTGGTCATTTTCTCTTCCAAAGAGCATTCCAGCCACATTCTTCCAGGACAGATTTGTTTGATCTTCTGGCAGTCCATGGTAATTTCAGTATTCCTTACTAATACCGTAATTAAAAGGCATAAAATTTTCTTTGGTCTTCCTTATTCATTGTCTTGCTTTCACATGCATCAGATTGAAAATACCAAGGCTTGAGTTAGGCACACCTCAGTCTTCAACTTGGTGTCTAATTTCCTGAGTGCTCCTTCCATGGGTGTTGACTGGTATTCTTTGCTTTCAGCCAAGATCCATCTGACATCAGCAATATTTCTTGTTCCACATCCTCTTCTGGATCTGCTTGAAATTCTGGCATTTCCCTGTCAATAAACTGCTGCAACCATTACTGAATTATCTTCAGCAAAATTTTACTTGCATGATATTAAGGATATTGTTCAATCATTTCCACATTCTGTTGGATCACCTTTCTTTGGAATGTGCACAAATATTAATCTCTTCTAATCAGTTGGCCAGGTGGTTGTCTTCCAAATTTCTTGGCATAAATGAGTAAGCACCTCCAGCACTGCATCCATTTGTTGAAACATCTCAATGGCTATTCTGTCAATTCCTGGAGGCTTTTTTTTGTGCCAATTCCTTCAGTACAGCTTGGACTTGTTCCTTCAGTACCACTGATTCTTGATCATATGCTACCTCCTAAAACAGTTGGACATTGACCAGTTCTTTTTGATACAGTGACTGTATATTCTTCCATCTTCTTTTGATGCTTCCACCATCATTCAGTATTTTGCCCATAAACAAAACAAAAACTCATTGACATCAAGTCGGATCTGACTCATAGCAACCCCTCTATGGTTTTCCAAAGCAGTATCACTACAGAAGTAGATTGCCCAATCTTCCTTCCGAGGAGTGGCTGGTGTGTTTGAACAGCCAGCCTTCTGGTAAGCAGTCAAGTGCCTTAGGCACTACGCTACCAGAACTTCCATTTTCCTCATAGAATCCTTCAATATTGCAATTTGAAGCTTGATTTTTAATTCAGTTCTTTCAACTTGAGAAATGCTAAGCTTGTTCTTCCCTTTTGGCTTTCTAACTCCAGGTTTTTGCACATTTCATTATAATACTTTATTTTGTCTTCTTGAGACACCCTTACAAATCTTCCATTCACTTCTTTTATTTCGGGATTTCTTCAATTCACTTTAGCTATTTTATGTTCAAAAGCAAGTTTCAGAGTCTCTTCTGACATCCATTTTGGTCTTTCCTTCCTTTCTTGTCTTTTTAATGATCATTTGCTTTTTTCATATATGATGCTTTTGATGTCATCCCACAATTCATCTGGTTTTGATCATTGGTGTTCAGTGCATCAAATCTATTCTTCAGATGGTGTCTAAATTCAGGTGAGATATAATCAAGGTCATGTTTTTGGCTTTCATGGGCTTCATCTTAATTGTCTCATCTTCAACTTGAACCTTCATATGAACAATTGATGCTCTATCTCACATTCAGCTTGTGGTCTTGTTTTGACTGATAATATTGAGCTTCTCTATCACCTCTTTCCACAGATGTAGTCGATCTGATTTCTGTATATTCCATCTGGCAAGGTCCTTGTGTATAGCTGCTGTTTATGTTGTTGAAAAAGCTATTTGCAATGAATAAGTTGTTGGTCTTGCAAAATGCTATCATGTGCTCTACAGTGTCATTTCTATCACCAAGGCCATATTTTCCAAGTACCAATGATTCTTCTTTGTTTCCAACTTTCACATTCCAATCACCAATAACTATCAATGCATCTTTGGTCACTTTCAGACTGCAGAATTTAGTGAAAATCTTAAATTTCCTCATCTTTAGCTTTAGTGGTTAGTGCATAAATTTGAATAATAGTAGTATTACTGGTTTTCCTTGTAGCCATATGGATATTATCCTATCACTGACAGCATTATACTTTAGAATAGATCTTGAGATGTTGTTTGTTCTTTAACTGATGAATGCAATGCCATTCCTCTTCAATTTGTCATTCCCAGCATAATAGATAACATGGTTGTCTGATTCAAATGCCCAATACCAATCCATTTCAGCTCACTGATGACTAAGATATCAATCTTTATCCATTCCATATCATTTTTCACAACTTATAATTCTCCTACATTCATACTTCATTCATTCCATGTTCTAATTATCAATGAATCTTTGCAGCTGTTTCTTCTCATTTTGAGTTATTTCCCCATCAGCAAATGAAGGTCTCAAAAGCTTTACTCCATTCACATCATTAAGGTCAACTCTACTTTGAGGACATAGCTCTTCCCTAGTCATATTTTGAGTGCCTTCCAACCTAAGGGTCTCATCTTTGGGCATGATGTCAGACAATGTTTCACAGCTCTTCATTAAGTTTTCCAGATACATCAGACAATGTTTTACTGCTATTCATAAGGTTTCAGTGACCAGTTTTTTCAGAAGTGGATGGCCCCATCCTTCTTCCCACTCTGTCTTCATCTGGAAGTGTCGTTGAAACCTATCCAAGATGAGTGACACTCTTGGTATTTGAAATACCAGTGGCATAGCCTTCACAGCAACATGCAAACCACCATAGTATGACAAAGTGACAGATGAGTGAGGGAACTGCCCAATAATATTGAGTTGTAAAATAAATTACAGGATACAAACATTGGTCTCTCTCCACTTAAAGCACAGTGAAGAAAATCAAAGACACATAGAAACCAATAGTACAAAGGACTAAGAGATCACTGGAATCTCAGTCTCCTCAAGCTTGAGAACAGAAGAACTAGATGGTAACTGGCTACTACTACTGCTTTGAAAGGGGCCACAATAGGAGACCCCAGATAGAGTGGGGGGAAATTGTAGAAAAAACTCAAAATCATAAAAAAAAAAAAGAAAAAAGAAAGAAAAGAAAAAAACAGGCTCACTAATCTGACGGAGATTGGTGGAACTCCCAAGATCACAGCCCTTGGTCACCCTCCAAGTCTGGAACTGAACTCATTCCCCTAGCTCAACTTTCTGACAAAAGATATACAGATCCATAAGGTGAACAATAACACTAGAGGTACTCCTTAGAACACTTGGCCACATGAGCAGCTTCTGACCAATGAAAAACTTCATTAGGCAGGAAGGGATAGGAAAAAAGGCTGAATGGAGATGGTAAACACAGAGAAGTGGGAAGAGTGCTGTTACTTTGTGGAGATTGCAATCAGTGTCACTAAACAAAATGTGTATGAATTGTTGAATGGAAAAACCAATTTGCTCTGCACACTTTCACTCACCTCCCAATAAAAAGTTAAAAGAAAAAAAAAATTACACTATAGCCATACTATAAATTATTCAACATAGCAGTGAAAAAGAATGAGATTAAATAAATTAAAAACTCCAAAAACAAAAACAACAAAAAATCCTATAAGAAAAGTATGGTCTCAGTATGATGTTAATTTTTTAAAACATGGCATGGTTTTGAGAAATTAGTAAACTGTAATGGAGGAATCTATTGTAATATTCTTCTTGGAATAGCACTAGTATTGTGACATTGGAACAACAGTGAAGAAATACATCAAATTATCTTCAGCGAACAATATTTAGATAGTATGGTAATGTAAGTGCTATTTGTTGGTTTCATCTTTTAGAATCAGTCTGCAAAGCATTGCTGATGTCAGGTGGATCTTGGCTGAAAACAGAGAATTCCGGAATGATGTTTACAAGTGTTTTATTGACTATGCAAAAGCTTCCAACTGTGTGGATTATAACAAATTATGGATAATATTATTGCAAAAAAAAAAAAAAGGAAATTTCAGAACACTTAATTGTGCTCGTAAGGAAACTGTACATGGACCAAGAAACAGTCACTCAAACAGAACAAAGGGATACTGCATAGTTTAAAATCAAGAAAAGTGTATATCAGAGTTGCATCCTATCACTGTACCAATTCAATCTGTATGCTGAGCAAATAATCCAAGAAGCTAGACTATGTGAAGAAGAATTCGGCATCAGGATGAAAGGAAAACTCATTAACAACTTCATTATGCAGATGACACAAGCTTACTTGCTGAAAATAAAGAGGACTTGAAGCACTTACTGAGGAAGATCAAAGACTACAGCCTTTAGTGCGGATTATACCTCAACATAAAGAAAATAAAAATCTTCACAACTATACCAATAAGCAACACCATGATGAATGTACAAAAGATTGAAATTGTCAGAGATTTCATTTTATTTGGATCCACAATCAACATCCATGGAAGCAACAGTCAAGAAATCAGATAACATATTGCACTCAGCAAATTTGCTGCAAAAACCGTCTTTAATGTGCCAAAAAGCAAAGATATCACTTTGAAGACTAAGGTGTGCCTGACTTAAGACAGTATTTTCAATAGCCTCATATGCATGCAAAAGCTGGACAATTGCTAAAGGGATGGGGAGGTGGTACCTTTTACTTCCTCTGACTTCACAAGAGGAAGACAGAATCACCATCAGCAGCACAAGGCCTGTTCTTATGAGGCCAAACAGGCCACGACCCTCTAGCCCTTTTACCAACCTTGACACCAACTATCCCTCCCATGGCACCCACCACTTCCTTGCTGGGTTCGATAATTCACTGCAGTGGCCATACACAACTCACAGATTATGAAGTTTATTAGGCAAGCAACAAGCTACAATTCAAGTTCAGGAATGAGCTCAGGCTACAGTTCTTTGATCAGAACAGTCTCCCCTCCGCCGTGCCCTTAGACACACCTCTCTGGCCCTTGGCCTCTCAGTCTGGCCTTTCCTTCTGTGGGCCAGGAAAGCCAGCCTCTCTGTCCTGTGCCTCTTGGTTCCACTGCCACTGTCTCTCAGCCGGGCATCTCTCTCAGGCAGGTGTCTCTCTCAGTGGGCATCTCTCTCAGCTGGGCATAATCTCTCTCAGCTGGCAGTGAGATTCTTTCTGCCTCTAGGAGGGCTCATTTTGAGCCTGGCACAGTGGCAAAACCAACCAGTCCCAACATCAGAGTTCTACACACCTGAGAGAGAGCAAACTTTCCCAGAAGATTACTTTGTGCTGCTCCAACAGAAATACCCCAAGTGGATGACTTTAATAATCAGGAGTTTAAATTGCATGGTCCCACCCAGTAATCCTGTGGGAGTTGCAAAGAAAAGTCATACCACTTTACTTTACTACACCACGATGTACTTTACTACACCACAATGATGAATAGGGAAGATCTAAGTAGAACTGATCCTTTAAATTATGGTGTTGACAAAGAATATTGAATATACCATGGACTACCAGAAGAACAAATAAATATGTATTGGAAGAAGTACAGCCAGAATGCTCCTTAGAAGCAAGGATGGTGAGGCTTTATCTCACATACTGTTCTGGTTACCTAGTGCCTCTCTGACAAGAAATATACCACAAATGGGATGACCTTAACAAACAGGAGTTTATTCTTACAATTTGGAGGCTTTAAGTCCAAGTTCAAAGTGCCAGGCTTTAGGGGCAGGGTGAAAGCCCCTCAACTTTGGGGTCCAGCTCTGCCTCCTGCTCCTGGCCCACTGGAGCTAGAGGCATTTCTTCACTCAGACAGCTGCTGGCTGCTGAGAATGAGAAGCACCAAGGTTGACAAGTAAAAAGGCACAGTCCCGATATTACCAAACCACACGGCAGGCCATTACCTTAAGTCCATTGTAAGTCCCAAGGTCAGCAGAGCATAGCAGGCTGCTGAGCAATGGCACAGCTACATGCAGGGTCCAAGCGTGCCATAGGCTAGAGACCATTCCCAAGGCTTCTCCTTAAATACAGGAAGCAGACCACATCCCAAGGCAGCTACTCAGCTGCTTGTGGTAAATCCCACCATGGAGTTGATTGCCAGTCTCATCACGGGGAATAACTACCACCAGCTGCCCAGCCACCCAACCAGGCCCAGCCAAGTTGACAAACAAACATAACTACCAGACATACTTTGAACAAGTCATCAGGAGGGACTAATCTTTAGAGAAGGACATCGTTCTTGGTAAAGAAGAGGGTCAGCATAAAAGTGAAGTAGATTGACCTGCTAGCTGCAACAATAGGCTCCAACACAGTCACAATTGTGAGGATGGTGGTCCACAATTGCAGGACCAGGCAATGTTTTGTTTTGTCATACATAGGATCACTATGAATTGGAACTGACTTAATGGCACTTAACAACAACACAAAGTATTAAAGACTTAAAATCAAATTGTTGCCAATAAAAAAAGTTACCAACCATACAAAAGTAACAGTAAAAATAACATTGGCAGAACATTGTTGGTGAAAGCCCTGTGTGATGAAAACATTAATGTTCTTGGCTGCTAATGGAAACGTTGGAGGTTAAGGTCCACCCAGTAGCTTCTCAAAAGAAAGGCCTGGTGATCTGCTTCTGAAAAGTTAGCCACTGAAAACCCTGTGGAATACTACTGCATGGGGTCACCATTAATGGCAATGGTCTCACAACAACTGGTTTAGTGTTTAAGAATCTGGGAAGCAAGAGATGGGAAGGACCAGTATGTTAATAACCTTAATTTTCAGAGTAGTTGAAACACTGTTACAGAGATTTTTGCTTGACCTGTGTTCTTCCTGTAGTTAATAATAAACTTACATTTTAATTTCTATTTTTTTAAGTAAAAGAAAACAAAGTTGTGAGAATAATTTTTCAAAGCCCTAAAACACCTATTCAAAAATCCAGATATATCTGGGAATGTATTTTTGATCTAATTATCTGGAAATATTTTTCTATTTCCCACTTTTTGTCTGTAGAGTAGAATCATATCTGAAATTCAGTTCCTAGTATCCCATATAAGGAATTCAAAGTATCCCTCTTTGATTTCCCCATTCAGATCAATGTGTATTAATTAACACATTTAAATTCTTATAACGTTTAGCATAATACCAAAAAGGAAAACAGAACAGTAACACTGCCCTAAGATGATTTCGAAAGAATTTAATTATCCAATATAATTATTTTAAGCCCAAATTAATATATATTATTATCTTTGCTTTTCAGTAAGGAAAAGCAAACTGTCTTGGGTCATAGACAAAAGTGGTAGCGTTAATGCTGTATGGAAAATGAATTTGCTCTGTAAATTTTCACCCAGATCACAATTTGAAGAAAAAAAAAAGTGGCAGCATTGAAAAAAAAAAAAAGAACTCTTAGTCCAATAGCCAACTACCTATTTACTACTGAAAAATATCTCAGTGTTCTCCAAGTGCCTGTGTTATGTTCCTCTTTGCCATTACCTTCCAATTGCAAATAAAAATGAAGAGGAAGTTTGAGGCATAAAAATGTGTTAATGAGATTTTATTCCTACTCTGATTCATTTTCTCTGTATCCTCCCTGGTGCACAAGATGGTGCCTGGCACATCCTTACATCAAAGAGCCTCTGCCTACCAGAGTCTAGAGCCTGCTGGAAACCCTGCTGACTTCACAGTCTCAAGCCCCAGGGGGGTGGAAATGGCAAGGGCTGCTTATCACCACTAACAGAGGATGGCTGGTATCTGTGTTCTGCCTTATAAATCTCACACCAAGGCATCTCATGGGTAGAGCTCAAAATGTGTCTGAAATGCTACTGGCATGGGAATATGAGGCCCAGTGTTCCCAGGTTTCTATCCTCTGAAAAATGGGAGATATAAAAGTGTAAAAAGTTCATAGTACCTATAGATAGTATGTGGTCCAATTGTGTTAACAAATTTATTTGAATAGCCCTGTTTGATTAGAATAGAAATGACCTTGAATATGTATAGAGAAGATTGATTTCTGGTTGGAGAGAATTGGTCCAAAAGGGAAGGAGAGAGGAAATGAATCAAATGGAATTTATTAGAGGTCTATCATAGTGCTTGCAATGGTTAAAGTTATGTGTCAACTTGGCTAGGTCGTGGTTCTCAGTGGTTTGGCAGATACTATGTAATTATCTTTCATCCATGATTTGACGTGAGCAGTCAATCATTTAAAATGGGAATTTCCTTGGGGGTGTGACCTGCATCCAATATATATGGATGTTCTGGCAAAGCTTACCCTTTCTCAATCCTGACCTCCATCCTCTCTCCATTGCTCATTCGCTGATCTCCAGTTCTTGATGCTTTGTGTAAGGTACTGCCAGCAGCCTGCCATTTGACCTGAAGATTTTGGGATTCACCAGCTTCTGCAACTCCATGACCCAAAAGCCTTCTGCCTGAGATGCCAATTTTGGGTTTGTCAGTTCCTGCAACCATATGGATCAGGAGAAGACTCTACCTCCACCCACAGATTTGGGACATGCTGGCCTCTACAACTGAATGAGCCATTTCCTTGAAATTA
>NW_006921797.1:4852167-4862318 GCF_000298275.1 Orycteropus afer afer
GTGGCTCAGTGGTTAAGTGCTCAACTACTAATCTAAAGGTCAGGGGTTCTAACCTACCAGTCCATTCTATGGGAGAAAGATATCGCAGTCTGCTTCTGAAAAGATTTACAACCTTTAACATAAATAGATTATCCGATATAACTAAAAATGCACAAACAGCAGAACATAAACTAGATGACTGGGACCTTCTAGAAATTAATTCTTATGTGCACCAAAAGGCTTCTCCAAATGAGTAAAAAGAGGACCTACAGATTGGGAAAAAATATTTCAGCAATGACATATCCAACCAAAGAAATGCAACACACTGCCGCCGAGTCGGATCCGACTCATGCCCTCCTTGGGTTTCCGAGGTGGTATCACTAGGGAAGTAGATTACCCAACCTTCCTTCCGGGGAGTAGCTAGTGGGTTTGAATGGCTAGCCTTCTGGTTAGCAGTCAGATGTCTTAGGCACTATGCCACCAGAGCTCCCTCCAACAAGGGACTGACCTCTAAAATTTATAGGAAACTCCAACACGTCAACATCAAGAAGACAAACAATCCAATTTGAAAATGTGCAGAAGACATGAACAGACACTTCACCAGAGAAGATATTCAGGTAGCCAACATCCAGTAGCCAACAACCCCATGAAGAAATGCTCACTATCATTAGCCATTTGTTGTTGTTGTTGTTATGTGCCGTCGAGTCGGCCCCGACTCATAGCGACCCCTCCTTAGGTTTCCGAGGCAGTATCACTACGGAAGTAGGATTGCCCAACCTTCCTTCCGAGGAGTGGCTGGTGGGTTTGAACCGCCAGCCTTCTGGTTAGCAGTCAAGTGCCTTACCCACTGTGCTACCGGAGCTCCCTCATTAGCCATTAGAGAGATGCAAATCAAAACAACAATGAGATATTGTCTTGGTTCACTAGTGCTGTTATAATGAAAATACCACAAAATGGATGGCATTAACAAACAGGAATTTATTCTTGTACAGCTTGTAGTTGTTGTCATATGCCGTTCAGTTGGATCCGACTCATAGTGACCCCTCCTTGGGTTTCTGAGGCGATATCACTGCAGAAGTAGATAGCTCAATCTTCCTCCCGAGGAGTGGCTTGTGGGTTTGAACCACCAGCCTTCTGGTTTGCAGTCAAGTGCCTTAGGCCCTTGGCTGCTAGAGCTCCCTTAAGAAGCTACAAGTCCAAATTCAGGTACTAACTCTACGGGCTCAGTGAAGGACCCTTCAGCTCTGCCTCTGGAGCAAGAGGTTTCTTATGACTCATACAGCTACTGCCTGCTGAGGCTAATGGACCCAAGATAGGCAGGTAAAATGGCACAATCCCAAGATCAGCAGGCAACATGGCATTCCACTGGTTCAAGTTCAGGAACCACAGATGAAGGCTCAGCCAAATGCAGGATCCAAATTTGCCAAAAAGCTAGAGACCTTTGTCAAAGCTTCTCCATATATACTGGAAGCAGGCCATCCCCAGAGGGTAACTCCCCTTCAACTGCTTAGCTGCTCAAAGCAGATTCCATCATGGAGTTGATTACAGTCTCATCAAGAGAAATAACTACATCCAGCTGCCAAGGTACTCAAAATCACTAGCATAGCCAAGTTGATAAACAACCTTAACTACCATGTATGTCATCTCACCCCAGCAATAATAACAAAGTTGAACCAGACAGAAAATAACGAATACTGGTGAGAGTATGGAGAGATTAGAATTCTTATATATGGCTGATGGGACTATAAAATGGTACAACCACTGTGGAAAACAGTACAGCACTTCCTTAAAATGTTGGAAATAGAAATACAATTTGATTCAGCAATCCTACTACTAGGTAGATATCCTAAAGTAGTCATAGCCAAGACATGAATAGATATATGTACATCTATCTTCATCACAGCACAATTTACAATAGCAAAGAGATAGAAACAATTTAAGGGCCAATCAACAGATGAATGGATAACCAAACTTTGGTACATACACATAATGGGATATTACACAACACTAAAATAATGAAGAATCCACAAAATACCTCATAACATGGATGAACTTGGAGGACATTATGCTGAGTGAAATAAGTCAATCACAGAAAGACAAATATTGTATGAGTACACTATTATACAAAACCAAGGAAAGGTTCACACAAAGTAGGAAAATTTGTTTGTTGGTTGCCAGGGATGGGAGGACAGGGGAGGGAAACCTGCTAAAAAATAGGTAAGAAACAAGTATTGTTTTGGGTGAAGAGAAAGGCAGTATACCAAAATCAAGTGATCAGCTCAATAACACTAAGGAAAGAAAGACAGGGAGAGGTGCATAAGAGGTACAGACAAGAAAGATAAATGTTTATATACACAATGCTGCATTATCAGTAATAGCAAACATTAACCTATGGTTGGAAACATAGGTAGACAGGCAAAATGACCAGCTGTAGGTAAGCAAAAGTGAATATATCCATGACCATACATAAGCTTGGCAGATGATATTTCTACTCATGTATTTTATATGCTATAAGAATGTCCATATATAACAATATGCTGAGTGAAATAAGTCAATCATAAAAGGACAAATATTGTATTAGTCCATTATTGCAAAAAGTCAAGGAAAGGTTTATATACAGAAGGAAATTTTCTTTGTTGGTTACTGGGGGTGGGAGAGGAGAGGAGGAGCCTTCAAAATCCTATGTGATAGTTCTACTCTGTCCTGTAGGGTCACTATGATTGAAATTGACTCAATGCGAGTGGGTTATATATGTTAATATATATGCTTGACTGGTTTTTCTACCCTAGAAAACCTAACCTAAGACATTTTGTACTGAGAGTGGTTCTGGAGGAACAAAATTGTAAAGGATGAATTTTCTGAATTGATTCTCAAGTCTGGCTAGTCTTAAAGGTGGTGACGACTCTGCCTCCAGCAGCAAAGAGGGCACTGCTCATCCATGGCATGAGGTGGCAAGAGAAATACATGAAGTATCACCAGCAATGGATCAAATATTTGTAAGAGACAAGACTGGATGACTGCATATTTGATACTTTTCTACAATTTTTTTTGTTGCTAGACAAAGTGGTGAAAGAAAGCATCAGAGTCACAGCTCAAGTGATGCATAAAAGACCTGAATATTGCCACCTGTATCCTGAAAGACTTATTTTTTGTAGTAACAGAGCTGATATTACCAAAAACCAAATCTAGAGTCTCATTTAAAAGTTACTGAATTGAATTCCCAAACTCAAATGATGCCTGAAGTTAAAGTGAAAGCATTGACTGAGGAAGAAAACAATAGGATCCTGAAAATTGGGATAAGGACATATGGACATATAATCAGGAAGCTCGAGACATTGAGCCTCTATATTCCATTGAATCACTCTTGCCAACAGAGCCAGCCCTTTTACTTCCATTTGAAAAGAATACTCACTCCATTTTTGTCTGCTCAGCCATCTTTCCCAATAAAACCATTATTCCTACCAACCCCATCCAATGAGATTAACTCAGATGTTCTGCAAGAGTCTTTGTCAGAGATATGGCCTAGGGTAGTACCTGGAGTGTTTGTTTCCTCAGGCATTATCTGAGGGAGATGCTTTACAAGACATTTCTGAATGTCCCCAGGACTCACTACGTACCACCACATATTTTGCTTCTAGACCTATAACTAGAATTAAATCCCAGCAAGCCCCTCCAGGAGGAGGTACACTACACTCCAAATGAAACTTGGGGAATATGTGTGGAAATGGTTATTAAAGGTGTAGGATAATGGTACAAGGAACATAAAGTTGGATCACTCTTAGTTTATTGATTTGGGCCCACTAAATATTGATCCCTCATTCAATGTTTCAGCTCAAGAGTTTAATAAAGGATCTAAGTTTTTTTGGTTGGTTCACAGAAACACAGATTAAGTTGTAGCCTCCACTAAATCAAGTTGAAATGCCTTGGTACACTGTAGAAGAAGGTATACAAAGGCTTAGGGAAACTGGCACGTTAGAATGGTTTTATTAGGTTGGACCCATAGACGTACAACTGCAATGCTCAGAGGATACACCTTTCACCACAATGATGAAGAACAAACTTGTGAAGAGAGCCCAGCAATCTTGAAGACTACTGTGATTGTTCTTTTATAGAAGTCAGATTTAACAGTGGGAACTGACCTAACTAGATTATGACACCTAATTACAATGGGCTGATTAGATCCTGTGGGGTAGGGGACAAGTGATGGCACTTAATCAGCAAAGACAAGGTTGGCATGATTACCTTAATGGACAGCAGAATCAAAGCAGTAATCAGAAGAGTCTAACTCATATGGAATTATGGCTTTAGCTATTTAGATATTGCATCCCTAGGAGTGAAATAGATGGGAAATCGACTAAACATTAACTTTACCTGTGCAAATGGAAGAATTCTAAGTCAAATTGAATGGCAGTCTAACTTGAATCACCAGAATAGAGAATCATGGTCCCTCAATCAATCCCAGACTTGAGCCAGTTTACAAATTCACAACCCCTGGAATGAAGAGCAGGCCAGGTTCCCCTGAGAAATGGGGCCCACTGCACTGCCAAAAATTTATACTGTTAATGTTTCTCTCAGTCTTTCACAAGAGTGGCCTTTTACAAAACTGACTGTTCATTGAGGAAAAGAAGACAATCAGACCTTTAGGGAATTACTGGATACTGTGGGCATATGGAGGTCAGCCTATCAATGGAGTTTTAGCTCAGGTCCATCTAACAGTGGGTCTAGTGTTTTGCCAAACCCATCCTCTAGTGATTTCCCCAACTCCAGAATACATAATTGGAATCTACTCAACAACTAGCAGAACCTTCACATTGGATCCCTGACATGTGAAGTAAGGGATATTATGGTAGGAAAAGTCAAGTGGAAGCCATTAGAACTGCCCCTACCTAAGAAAATAGCAAACCAAAAGCAATGCGCCAATCCTGGAGGGATTGCAGAGATTAGTGCTACCATTAAAGACTTGAAGGATGCAGGGGTGGTGATTCCCAACATAACCCCATTCAACTCATCTATTTAGCCTGGGCAAAAAGCAGATGGATCTTCAATGACAGTGGATTATAATAAACTTAACCTGGTAGTGACTCCAATTGCACCTGCTGTTTCAGATGTAGTTTCATTGCTTGAGCAAATTAATAAATTTCCTGGTACCTGGTATGCAGCTACTGAGCTAGTCAATGCCTTTTTCTCAATTCCAATTTCAAATGAACATCAGAAGCAGTTTGTATTCAGCTTGCAAGGCCAGCAATTCACTTTCACCATCCTACCTCAGAGGTATAGCAACTTTCTAACTCTGTGTCATAATTTAGTCCACAAAGACCTGGATCATCTTTCTCTTCCACAAGACATCACACTGGTCCATTACATTGTGCTCACTGGACATAGTAAAGAAGATGTATCAATGACTCTAGACTTATACATAAGATATTTGCATGCTAGAGGGTAGGAAATTCATCTAACAAAAATTCAGGTGCTTTCCCCTCAGAGAAACTTCTAGAGGACCAGTAGTGTGTGTCATGTTGAGATTC
The DNA here is from genome assembly GCF_000298275.1 of Orycteropus afer afer. NCBI lineage: Eukaryota > Metazoa > Chordata > Mammalia > Tubulidentata > Orycteropodidae > Orycteropus > Orycteropus afer. Next base: position 4,857,672 of record NW_006921797.1, read on the forward strand.
TCCTTCTAAAGTAAAATAAAGTTGTTACATCTGCCCACACACACACACACCTCACATAAATAAAAAATAAGTAAGCAATTCAGGAGAAGCCTCCAGCTTGATGCCTGACCCATGGTTTGAGACTTGTAAGCCTCTATAGCTGCATGAGCTATTTCCTTGAAATATATTTCTCTGTATATCTATGTATCTATATATACATATTTGGAAGGAAGATTGGGCAATCTACTTCCATAAAGATACCACCTTGGAAACCCAAGAAGAGGTTACTATGAGTTGGAACTGACTTGACAGCAGTGAGCTTGCTTCATACATATATATATATACACTGTATACATATATATACACTTCACCACACAATCTACTAGGCAGGGAATGACAAATTGAAGAGGAGTGGCATGATGTTCATAGTCACAAAGAATGTTACAATTCTATCCTGAAGTATAATGATGTCAGTGAAAGGATAATATCCATACACCTGCAAGGAAGACTAGATAATTCTTCTATTACTCAAATTTATGCACCAACCACCAAAGCCAAAGATGAGGAAATCAAAGATTTTACCAACTTCTGCAGTCTGAAATTGACCGAACATGCAATCAAGATGTGCAGATTATTTCTGGCAATTGGAATGCAAATATTCATTTGGGCGGAAGAATTACCAGTAGTTGGAAAATATGGTCTTGGTGATAGAAATGACTCTGGAGATTGTATGATAGAATTTTGCAAGACCAATGACATATTCATTACAAACACCTTTTTTCAACAACATAAATGGCAGTTATACACATGAACTTCACCAGATGGAGTGCACAGGAATCAGACTGACTACATCTGTGGGAAGAGGTGATGCAGAAACTCAATATTTTCAGGCAAAACAAGGCCAGGGGCTGACTGTAGTATAGACCATCAACTACTCATATGCAAGTTCAACTTGAAGCTAAAGACAATTAAAACAAGCCCATAAGAGCCAAAATATGACCTTGATTATATCCCTCCTGAATTTAGAGACCAATGACAGAAAACCAGAGGAATTATAGGATGACATCAAGAACATCATCCATGAAGAAAGCAAAAGGTCACTAAAAAGACAGGAAAGGATGAAAAGACCAAAATGGATATCAGAAGAGACTTTGAAACTTGCCCTTGAACAGGAAGTAGCTAAAGAAAATGCAAGAAATGGCAAGATAAAAGAGCTAAACAGAAGATTTCAAAAAGCAACTCAAGAAGACAAAGTCAATTTTTACAATGAAATGCACAAAAAGCTGGAGTTAAATAGCCAAAAGGGAAGAACACATTTGGCATTTCTCAAGCTGAAAGAACTGAAGAAAAAAATCAAGCTTCAAGTTGCAATATTGAAGGATTCTATGGGCAAAATATTGAGCAATGCAGGAACCATCAAAAGAAGATGGAAGGAATACACAGTCACTGTACCAAAAAGAATTGATTGATGTTCATCAACTTCAGGAGGTGGCATATGATCAAGAACCAATAGAATTGAAGGATGAAGCTGAAGCTGCACTGAAGGAATTGGCAAAGAACAAGGCTCCAGGAATTGAAAGAATACCCACTGAGATGTTTCAACAAATGGATGCCGCACTGGAGGCACTCATTCACTTGTGCCAAGAAATTTGGAAGACAGTCCCTGGCCAACTGACTGGAAGAGACCCATATTTGTACCTGTTCCAAAGAAAGGTAATCCCACAGAATGTGGAAATTATCAAACAGTATCATTAATATCACATGCAAGTTAAATCTTGCTGAAGATAATTCAAAACTGGTTGCAGCAGTATATTGACAGAGGACTTCCAGAAATGCAAGCTGGATTCAGAAGAGGACATGGAACAAGGGATATCATTACTGATGTCAAATGGATCTTGGCTGAAAGCAAAGAATACCAGAAAGATATTTACTTGTGTTTTATTGACTACAAAAAAAGCATTCAATTGTATGGATCATAACAAATTAAGACATAACAAATTAAACATTGAGAAGAATGGGAATTCCAGAACACTTAATTGTGCTCGTAAAGAAGTTGTACATAGACCAGGAAGCTGTCATTTGAACAGAACAAGGGGATACTGCATGGTTTAAAAACAGAAAGGGAGTGTGTCAGGGTTGTATCCTTTCACCATACTTATTCAATCAGTATGCTCACCAAATAATCCAAGAAGCTGGGCTATATGAAGAAGAGCATTGCATCAGGATTGGAGGAAGACTTATTAACAACCTGTGATAGGAATACAAAACAACTTTGCCTGCTGAAAGTGAGGATGACTTAAAGCACTTAATGATGAAGATTAAAGACTACACTTTGCAGTATGGATTACATCTCAACCTAAAGAAAATGAAAATCCTCACAACTGGACCAATAAGCAGCATACGATAAACGGAGCAAAGACTGAAGTTGTCAAAGATTTCATATTACTTGTTTGCACAATCGACACCAATGGAAGCAGCAGTCAAGAAATCAGGCATTGTAGTGGTAAGATGGTGCAGACAGACTGCACAGACCCTCTTCAACAAAAAAAATGGGAACCAATTAACACAGATACAAAAGATAATCCTGGGGTCCTGAGCTTTGAAGGGAAGGATATAGAAGTGGACAAAACTTCAACTAGTAGAAGAACTTGCATAAAAACATCAAAAAAGGAGACATACGGAGCTGTGATCTGTCATTGATCCTGACAGCAGAGACAGCTTGGATATTGCTGAGTAGTGTTAGGACTTAAGAATTAACCTAAAAACTGGCCCTGCTAGCCAGGGGCTGCATGGAGGGAGGACTGCACTGTTGGCTGGTGAATAAAAGGGGAAGCAGCGAAGAGGCAGGCAGGCTGAGCTGTGGACTTTTGCCTGTCCAGAGGGTGCAGCCATTTTGAATGTTTACAAGCAGTTTGATAATTTTGGATGTTTAAAGCCACAGCATTCTCCCAGATTCCAAAGACTTAAGAATAGGCTCCTCTTGCCGGGAACCACAAGGACATTCTGGACGCCAACAACTGGAAAGGTATGATATTCCCCTTGTTACATTTATACCCCACACCTCTTGGTGAACAGAGGTGCAGCCATCACTCACTCCCACCCACCTTCTGGGTCGGCAGGAATTCCATCCCAGTCTGTGTGCTTGACAGAGCCTGGGTGCCCTGCCCTGCCCTGCCTCAATTTTTTTTCCCCTTTTTTTATAGTTAGTTTGTTTTTGTCTGTTATTATTATTATTATTGTCCTTTTTATTATTATTATTTGTTCTTCCCTTCCCAGGTTCTAGTTTTCAGCTTTTTCTCTCTTCCCTATTCCTGGTTCCCATTTTTTCTTTCTTGTGGTTAACCCCATTCTTTGTTTTTCTTTTTGCATTTTTCACATTTTTTTCTTCACTATTCTCCTACTCTACCCTTTTTCTCTTATTGCCCTCATCCCAGATACTGTGGGTTTTTTTTTTTGTTGTTGTTGTTATTATTCCTGTGTGTTTACACAGTGTGTTTTTGGTCCACTGCTTTTACTTGTTTGACGGTTATTCAAATATTGTTTTTGCCTGACTGAGTGGGAGACAGCAACCCATATGACACAACTACACCCACACCTCCTGCAGCTTCACTTACTGAGTGAGAACCAGCATTTCCTTCTCCACCAACTGGCCAAAGACACAAAGAAGCAAGATAAAGTGGTAGAAACAAGGGAGCAGGATCCAGACCCAAAACACATCCCTGAGGAAGAAGTAGCATTGGAACACCCTGATAAGGAGTTCAAAAGAGGTATATTTAGTCATCTTCAAAGGATTGAGAGACAGATCAAGGAAAGCACTGACAAATTAAGGAAAACACAGACAAAGCCCTAGAACAATTTTGAAAGAAAATACAAGAACAAAATGACAAAATAAATGAAAAATTAGAAATGATACAAAATCTATAGATAGAAATCCAGAAGATTAATACTAAATTTTCAGAAATAAATAACACATTGAAAGGGCAAAGGAGTAGAATTGATGCAATGGAAGACAGAATTAATGAGATTGAAGACAAATACCTGAATACTTCTTTGGAAATGGATCAATCAGAAAAAAGAGCAAAACAAAGTGAAGAAAGCCTAAGGATCATGTGGGATACCATCAAAAGGAATAACCTACATGTCATTGGAATTCCACAACAGGAAGAGAAAAAGAAAACCACTGAGAAAATTGTCCAAGCTTTGTTGGAAGAGAACTTCCCTGGTATGATGAAAGATGAGACTATATCCATTCAGGAAGTCCAACAAACCCCAACACGACAGACCCCAAAGAAAATTACCAAGACATATTAACATCAAATTCATCAAAACCAAAGACAAAGAAAGCAGCATGGGAAAAACGAAAAGTTACTTACAAAGGACAACCAATAAGAATAAGCTCTGATTTCTCAGCAGAAACCATGCAAGAGAGAAGGCAATGGGATGGCATATTTAAAGCCCTAAAAGAGAAAAAATTCCAACCAAGAATTATATGTTGCTGTTGTTGTTATATGCCATTGAGTCGGACCCAACTCATAGCGACCCCTCCTTGGGTTTCCGAGGCAGTATTGCTACAGAAGTAGATTGCCCCATCTTCCTTCCAAGGAGTGGCTGGTGGGTTTGAACCACCAGCCTTCTGGTTAGCAGTCAAGTGCCTTAGGCAATATGCTA
>NW_006921797.1:4863573-4872333 GCF_000298275.1 Orycteropus afer afer
GGGTGAAGATTTACAGAGTAAATTCACTTTTCATACAGCAGTTCACATATACTTTGTCTCATGTCATTGACCAAAATTTACAATGCAGCAGCTCCCAGTTTTTAAAGAGAAAAGTTGCATCATTAAAGCACTTGGAAGAGTGATATTACTGATGTATAACAGTAAGGACTTTCTGTTTGTGTGGTGTGGAAATGGAGAGAAGGAGGGAAACCATATAGACTTAAAGTGGAGAAGCCTTTTAAGAGACTATTTTAGGTCAAACCCACCAGCCACTCCTCGGAAGGAAGGTTGGGCAATCTACTTCCATAGTGATACAGCCTCGGAAACCCAAGGAGGGGTCGCTATGAATCCAGTCCGACTTGATGGCACATAACAACAACACAAGTGAGGTATGAAGGCTATGAAAAGTAGTGAGAAAGGAAAGGAAGAGGAATGTGCCCCCTGATCCAGAGAGTTTTCCCCAAAATATTTTTTGGGGGAGGTTTAGTTTTTGTTTTTGTTTTTAATATTTTGCTGTGTTTTAGGTGAAAGTTTACGTAGCAAACTAGATTTCCATTCAACAATTCATACACAAATTCTTCTGTGATGCTGGCTACAATCCTCGTCATGTGTCAGCATTCTCACTATTTCCATTTCACCTGCCCCATTTCCATCTATCCATTTTCCTTTGTCTTCTCATCTTTGCTTTTGTGTAAATGTTGACTGTTTGGTCTCACATAGTTGATTATTTAAAGAAGTACATTCCTCACAGATATGACTATTTATTTTATAGGTTTATTATTTAGCTGAAAGGTTAACTCTAAGAATAGCTTCAATTTCAGGTTAAAAAGGCATCTTAGGTCCCTCCAGTTCTATCAGTCCAGTAAGTGTGGTCTTTTTATGAATTTGAGTTTTCTTCTACATTTTTGTCCACTTCTAACTGGAACCTTCTATTGTGTCTCTGGTGAGAATGGTCAGTAGTGGTAGTCAAGCACCATCTAGTTCTAGTCTCAAACTGGAAGAAGCTGTAGTCTTCATAGGCCATTTGGCCTATGGGCTAACTTCTTCCTTGAGTCTTTGGTTTCCTTCATTTGCCTTTGCTCCAGAAGGGAAGAGAACAATAGTTGTATCTTAGATGGCTGCTCATAAGCTTTTAAGACCCTAGACTGCTCACCAAATTAGGATGCAGAACATTATTTTTATGAACTCAAGTTATGCCAATTGACCTAGTTGTCCCATGGGACTATGGCCCTGAGCTTTCAAACCCAATAAATCAATCTTACTAGGTGTGTGGGTATGTCTAAGGAGTATCCATAACTCTGTCCCCTATGTGATTTATTGTATATATATACTCATATATACAATACAAACAGCACATATAAACATGTATGTCAATATACCCACAAATATACATATATATGCATGTGCAAGGAGCTCTGGTAGCATAGTGGCTAAAGCACTTGACTGCTAACCAGAAGGCTGGCGGTTCAAACCCACCAGCCACTCCTCAGAAGGAAGGTTGGGCAATCCTACTTCCGTAGTGATACTGCCTCAGAAACCCAAGGAGGGGTCGCTATGAGTCAGGGCCGACTCGATGGCACATAACAACAACAACAACATGCATGTGCATGTACTCTCATACACCTTCCCACATCCATTACATGCATATCTACTTATGTAACCATTCACATATTTTTTTGCTTGTTATTACTGTTTTTGCAAAATTGTATATGTTATAGCATATACCTTGGTTATCCTTTATTCTTGCATATCCCTTACTCTTTCTTACCTCTCAGAGTCTTCATTTAATTTGGACAAGTTGTCCTGAACTCTCCCATATTGCGTATTGCCTTTCCCATCACCAGAATTAACTTGTGTCTACTGTCTAGTAAGTGATTCCCCTTCCCTCCACCTCCCATCCCTGGTAATCATCGAAGTACATTGCTTTCTGCGTGTATGCGTATTTTTGATGTTTTATACGATTGGTATCATGCAATATTTGTCCTTTTATATCTGACTTATTTCATTCAGCATAATGTCCTCCTGATTCATTCCTGTTACGTTTCACAAACTCATCAGTATTTTTTATCATTGCATAGAATCCTATTATATGTATATATCACAATTTGTTTATCTATTCTTCCATTGATGGGCACTTGGGTTGTTTCCATCTTTTTACTATTATGATCCTCCAAATGTTCTCATGACCAGCAGCCATCATTAAACCCTTCCTTGACTCTGCTCACATCTTCTGGAGGAGCAGCAGGCCAACTGAGGAACCTGCCAGTGTGGCCTCATCTCCTCACCAACACAGTCCCCTTCACAGTCACCATTTTATAAGGAAAGATACGGGTTTGCTTCTGGATTTTTATCTCCTTTTCCAACTTCTTTGCAGTAGTTGCATTAAATATGGAATTAAATATGGAAATGAGGGAAGATGAGCCTAGGCAGTCCCATCATGTTCCCCCCCTTTTTGTTACATAAAGAAAAACTCCATATGCCTTTGTGTTCAATCCAGCATCTGACAAATAACTCCATTTTCTTTTCCTTCTCAACTGGGGCCATCTCAATGATTCACACATTCTTCACTCAACAAATATTTTATTAAGTAGCTACACTGTGTCTGGCTCTGATAAGGATTTAGTCGTTTTTTGTTTGTTTGTTTGTTTGTTTATTTTAAATCCTTGTACTATGGAGCATACATTCCAGAAGGAAGAGGCAAACAAGAAGTAAAATATAGAGTAAATTAGAAGGTAAGTATTAGGAAGAAAAATAAACGTAATACCCAACTTCATGGAATTCCCTAACTTCCTTCTTACTGCCTTTCCAAACCCAACCTACTTTTCAAAGTTCAGAGCAAATTTTCCTTCTACTCTGAGTCTTGCCTAATCCCTTCAGTCTGCAACAGCCTGGACTTGTTCAATGTCTTTTATTGTCTGTCTCATGTCTTTGTGTACTGTTCACACATAAAATAATACTGCTCTCTTTGAAAAAGGATTGTATAGAATAGATGTGGCCACATGTAAACATATGAGTCTGAGAAATTTTCTTTTGAATGTTCAGTGAGATTATGTAACTTCTGGAGCAAGAAACGACTGTTTCAAGTGATATATCTGAAGTCATGAAATAAAACTATGGGGAAAAAGACGTAATGACCTATGTTGGAAATTGAAGGTTAGAGATCAAAGAGAGTGACTCTGTCAAGACTGGATTGGGACAGATTTACAAAAGATGAAGTGTTATTGTTATTACTTAAAGCAACCATGTCGAGAGGAGAAGAAAGTGAGTAGAAGAAATTTAGGGTAGAACATGCTGAGAGGAAGCTGCTAAATAATACTTCTTGTTGTTGTTAGCTGCTGTCACGTTGGTCCATGACTCGTGGTGACCCCATGCACAACAAAATAAAACACTGCCTGGTCTTGTGCCATCCCCATGGTCAGTTATAGATCAGATCATTGTGATCCACAGGGCTATCATTGGCTTCAGTGATTTGGGGGAGTAGATCACCAGGTCTTTATTCCTAGTGCTCCTTAGACTAGACACTCCACTGATACCTCTTCAACAACATAGCACACACATGTGGTATGTAAGTCTCCACTGATAAACCAACAGTTGCTACACATGAGGTATATTGGCCAGATTCAAAACCAGGTCTCCCACATGCCAATTGAAAATTATACCATTGAATCAGTCATCAGTGCATCATAAAAAATACTCAAGAGAAAAAATTATATGTAAGGACATAGAAAGAAAGAGGAGACACAGCATCTGAAGGAAATAAATGTGTTAATGAGTGAGCAAATCTCTTATAATATCCTAAGGAGCTAAATGCTTATAACCAGGACAAAGATCAATCTGAAATATCCTTCAGACTCACAATTCTTAAATATATTTAATCAGATGAACTTGCTGGTGTGTGTGTGTGTGTGTGTGTGTGTGAGTGTATTGTATGTTTTCTTTTTTAATATTAATTCCTGATTCTACCCTCTAGGCAAATTAAATTTCACTGCTCTGGGGAAAACCCAAGTAGTTTGTATTTTTGTCTAATATGTATTCTAAGTGATTCTTTTGGCAAATATGACTTGGAAAGGAAGCTACAAGACTTTCTGGTTGTTATTAGCATTGAGTACTACCATGAGTAGTTATGGTCTAGGTTTGGGTAATGCTGGCAATACTGGTATATCAGGTCTCTGATAGTTTATATGTAAAAGCTATGATAGATGCTGATGGTTGGCTGTTGGTTAATAGATACTATTGACTGAGTCATTCCAAACTCCCTTATCATTTTCAATTATAGAGTTTGGAAAAGCTAAATACTCATTTTCCACACCTTGGCTGCTAGAGGGTCCATGTGACACATGTAACACATGTCACACGTGTCACACATGTCCATTAGATGTAAGTTGAGGTTTCCTTGAGGCTTCTAGTAATGTTTATTTTTCCTGGCATAAAAGACAGACATGAGTAATACCACCCCACATTTGTTTCACACTGTAATGCAGGTATAATGCCCCCCTAGCCACAGCAGTCAGCACAGGATGAAAGGTAACAAGCACCACCAAAAACTCAAAAGAATTGCAAAAACATTGACCCTCATACTGCATAGCTAGATTGCTTGTTATTTAAAAAAAAAAACAAAAACACTATTTTTTAAAAGACACATTGAAAGTTGGTTTTCTTATCTTCAGAAACTGTGTATCCAACAAGAATTTTGGCTATCAGAGCCAAAAAAAATACATTAAACTTTAACAACTTAACAAGAAAAAGACAAATAACCCAGTTGTAAATGGACAAAAGACTTGAATAGACATTTCACCAAAGAGGACATTCAAATGGCCACCAAAAATATAAAAAGATGCTCAACCATATTATCTAGAGATGCAAATCCAAACAACAATGATATACAATTACACTCTCACTAGTATGGTTAAGACCAAAAAAAAAAAAAAAAATACGGAAAATAACAAATATTGGTAAGGATGTGGGAAAATTTGGACCCTTATCTAATGCTGGTGAGAATGCAAAATGGTACAGCCATTTTGGAAAACAGCTTGTAAATTCTAAAAAAAAAAAAAACAACTAAAAATAAAACTACCATATGACTCAGCAATTCCATTCCTAGGTCTATACCCAAAAAGCCTTGAAAACAGAGACTCAAACAGAGACTTCTACATTAATGTTCATTGCAGCACTATTCACAGTACCAAAAAGGCAGAAGCAACTTAAATGCTCATCAAAAATGTATAAACAAAATGTGGTATGTACAGACCTCACTTTTATTAAAATACAAGAAAAGGCAAATGTATAGAGATTAAACTTCCTTAGTGGTTAAATGGGGCCAGGGGAGTGAGGTTAACACTGATGAAAAAATCACATTGATTAAGGGTAAGTTTGCACAGCCAATTATTTCAGTTGCTGTCAATAAGTTGCACATCTGTAAAAAGTTGAATTGTCAAAAGTTATATGATAGATATATTTACAATGACCAAAAAAAAAAAAAAAAGAATAGCTGCTGAGAAAGCTTATGTACAACCAAACACCTCACGGGATGTGGTTCCTTCGTTTGGAGGGTTAGGGCCATGGTTTAATGGGACTTCCCAATTAATTGTGCTAATAATGGGTTTAGTGTTTTAGTTCTACTACCTATTTTGTAGCTTAATGCCAGGGTTCTCAAAGGCTTGCAAGTGGCCATCCAAGGCTCAACAGTTGGTGTCTATTCACCTGGAGCAATAGAGGAAGAAAGAGAGTCAGGAATAGGAGAATATCAAATGTGTGACTAATTGCCTCCATGAACATCTGCCTCCTGTGCCATGAGACCAGAAGAACTAGATGGTGCCCAACTACCATTACTGAACATTTTAATCGAAGATTTTATAGAAGAATCTTGATCAAAAGGGGGGAAATGCAGAGCAGAATTTCAATTTCTCATGGACTCTAGACTTTTTTTGGAGCCATGAAAGGTAGACAAATCCTTGAAATTATTACCCTGAGATAATAACCAAACAGTAGTTTCACTTAACTAGTAACAAATGTCTGCCTTGAGCATTATGCTCTTTTAAGAACTATCTATATGGGATCAAATTGACAGCAGTAACTTGAAAAATAAAATAGGGGCAGTAAGTTTATGGAAATAAGGGAGGAAAAACTTAGAAAAAGAGTGTGAGAATGGTTGTACAGCTCAATGAATGAAATCAGTGTCGCTGAACTGTACATAGAGAAACAGTTGAATTGGTGTTAGTTTTGCTACATATATTCTCAACAACAACAACAAAATAAATAAAATTAAAAGGGGAAAAAAAAAAAGGTAATTTTCTGTTTTGTAACATTCTTAACTAAGTCAAAGGTGAGCCCAAACCTGAAACAAGAAAAAGTCCTCATCTTTGGGAACACAGAAGCCTGAAAGAATAGACTCAACGTTTTATTAGAGGACAGATATGGGAAAGACCACAAAGATACTGAACGCAAGAATCAGAGTCTGAAGCAAAGTTCTGAAAATGGAAGAGAACAGAGAAAGGTGACATTTTAAGCCTATGCTAATCCTGATGTAAGGAGCTCTGGTGACACAAAGTTAAGCCCTTAGCTGCTTAAGCAAAAGGTTTGCAGTTCAAATCCACCCAGTAGTTCTACAGAAGAAAAATCTGTCTATCTGTTCCTGTAAAGATTACAGCCTAGAAATCCCTACAGGGAGGGCAGTTCTGCTCTGCCACATGGAGTCACTGTGAGTTGGAGTCAACATGAAGTTACCCAACAACAATCCTAATAATAGAATATTTGCCTAGCATAAAGCAAAATCAATTTTTCTTAAAGGATATATTTTGTAACTTCAAATTCCTGCACCAAAATGCAAAATTTGTGCAGAGGCAAGATATAGTAGTATAGTGGACATCAGCTATCAGGGCATCAGTTGGAGGTCTTGTGCTAAAAGCAAAGCATCTGATAAATTAATAACTTGTTTTTCTGACAATTTCATCTCTCACAGAGAAGAGGAAACTACCTGGAGAACTGCTACCTTGAACTTAATTCTAACAGTAAAAATTCTAAAAAGAGAGAAACAAGTTGTGAAATGGATGTGGAATCTTAGGAGAAAGGGTCCATGTCATCTTAGATTTTGTGATATCCAACCATGTCAAATGTTCTCTGAAACACCAGGAAATTAGATTTTAGGAAGTTGAAGGGAAAGATAAATCAGATGCAAAAGCCTAAAACTCTAACAGAAAAGATTATTTTGAAAGTCTTTCAAAAATGAAATTTTCAACTCAATAGTTACTTATTGATCACCAGCAAGAGGCAACAATCTGTATCAGGAGCTATATTGCTTACTCTCAAGGAATTTAGTCTGCAGAGGGAGGAAAATGAGACACCTACTCAAATATGCAGCTACCATTTATTGAACATCTACTGTGAAAACAATATGATTAATTATTTACATATATTTAAAATATTTACAAATACGCTGAAAGGTAGATATTATCCTCAGTTAACAAGCAAAGAAACTAAATATTTAGACTGATTAAGTAAATTGCTCAAAGACTCACAGCTAGTAAATGGACTAAAGGGGATTTGAACCCATTTTGTCTGCAGATAGGAGCTCTGTTGGTGCAGGGGTTAAAGTAGCACTCAGATGTCAGTGGTTCAAACCTACTAGCCTCTCCCGTGGGAGAAAGATGAGGCAGTCTGCTTCTGTAAAGATTTAAAGTCTTCTTGAAACCCTGTTGTTGTTGTTGTTATTTGCCATCGAGTCGGCCCTGACTCATAGCGACCCCTCCTTGCGTTTCCAAGGCAGTATCACTACGGAAGTAGGAATGCCCAACCTTCCTTCCGAGGAGTGGCTGGTGGGTTTGAGCCGCCAGCCTTCTGGTTAGCAGTCAAGTGCCTTAGGCACTATGCTACCAGAGCTCCTATGGGGCAGTTATAATCTCTCTATAGGACCACTATGAGTCAGAATTGACTGGATAGCAGTGGGTTTGGTTTGGTTTGCTGTTTACAGGTAGCACCTACGTTGTTGTAGGTCCTGAGGAAACCCATTCTTGTATTTCCTAAGTCGGTTTGATCCCAGGGTCCTGCTGAGGCAAAAGGAAGATTTGCTCGGTTCTGCTTTCTTCCCTGCATATTCAAGATAGCCAAATTCATTTGTCTCCTAAAACTGGCAACTGTTAACAGCTGACTACAAAGGAATAAAATGAGTTCCATCTTTGAAATAAGAATATCTGCTAAACTTCTGGTAGGCGAATCCATTTACTGAATGAAAGACCATTATCAATTCTCCTTTATTTAAAATCTTTTTCATGCACTGTTAGGAACTTCAGTAAATCATCACTTAAAAGACAGCTGTTTAATGACAAGATGTGTGAAAAGATTTTTTTTCCTTTCTAAGAGAAGGTATATATTAAGAAAAAAAAGATCAGTTCTTAAATGTTCAAAATAACTTAGTTGTATAATGTATTTAGAAGCCTAAAATGTTAAGAAGTAGATACAATTAAACCCTAAGAGTTTTACTTTAAATTTTAAATGAATTGGATAATAAATTTAAATGGTTGGCAAAACAAAATTGAAGACCTCACCCATTATATATTGTTCAATTTTGATGTATATCATTATTTTCAATTTGAGTGAAACAAGCCAAACATCCACTTTCTTCTCCATAACAGTTAAATCTTGACTGAATTATTGGAAAAATTAAATTTACACTTGCAGTGAATTGCTTGATGTGGCCCTTCTAGCCATTGTCCTCCATTCTGTGGTGTTTCGTAAATCCCATTATCCATGCCTGTTTGGGGTGGT
>NW_006921797.1:4872838-4891792 GCF_000298275.1 Orycteropus afer afer
GTAGTTTGGACATTTGGGACGTCTTTGACCTCCGCCTCATGGGGACCAGCCTCGTGCTGATCTTTCTAAGAGAAATTGTTCAAGCAACACTTCACATTTATTTACCTATGTAAATTCAATTTAGATGGCTTAGTTCAAAATTACAAAGTCAATAAAGTCACTAGGTATGAGTGGTCTAAGAATTATGCCTTCATAAGTTTAATGACTCTGACATTTAAGGTAGCAGCAACAGGAGGTAGTTTTAGTCAAAGAAGCTCATTGAATTAAAAAAAAAAAAAAAAGAAACCACATAACTAACCACACCCTGTTTCTTGTGATGTATTCCTGGAAGGGGAAAATATCCAATAAACTGAACATGAAGATTACACTGTGCATAAATTTTAGCATACATTAATACCAGTTTTCCTGAGAGTTAAGGGGAAAAGTTGTCCATGCTTTTCTCCTAAAAACCGAACTCACTGCCACTGAGTCGATTTTGACTCATAGCGACCCCCTTTGGGTTTCTGAGGCGGTAAATCTTTACCGAAGTAAATTGTACAGTCTCCCTTCCGCAGAGTGGGAGGTGGATTTGTACTCCAGGCTTCTGGCTAGCAGTCGAATACCTTAGGCCCTATACCACCAGAGAAAAGGATTATGCTTAGAAGTAAACAACAATGGAATTTGATCTATTCAACATCCCTCCATATCAGAGAAAGTAGAGAAAATCATAAAATGCATTTAATCAGTTCTTTGCTTTGTACAAAGAGCTCTGGTGATGCAGTGATTAAAAGCATTCAGCTACTAACCAGAAGGCCAGTAGTTTGAACCCACCAGCTACTATGCAGGAGAGAGATGATGTACTCTGCTTCCATAAAGATTTACAGCCTTGGAAACCATATAGGGCAGTTCTACTCTGTCATATAGGGTTGCTATGAGTCAGAATGACTCAATGGCAGTGGGTGGGTTTTGTTTTGTACAGAAATACAAATACATAGAGTTCTTCAAAATTCTCTCATTACCCATAGAACTGCCCCATCTGGTTGTTAAGTTGGACCTGGCACAAATGGCATGAAGGGGAATAGGAATCCAATCTGCTCCCTCTGGCCATTGTCCGTGCCCCTTTCCTAATTGTTTCACCCAGAAAGGCACAAAGGACCTGGGTATGATGACTGATAACCTCTTTGCCTCTATTCTCATAAGTGAGAAGGACAGAAGAGGTGGCTTAGAGAAATATTTTCTTACAGGGCATGGGAATGAATGTGTAAATGTGACTTCAGCTTGGGCTGTCTAGGCTATGCACAGTGGGGCAGCACAAACCTGAGGCTGCAGAAGGCAGGGCCACAGCTTCTGTCCTTTGCTAGAGAGAGTGGGATGTAGTATGATCAGGTACAGTGTATATAAAGATGTGCTTCTCAGACAGAGGGTGTTTATATGATCCTACTGGCTCCCAAGGAAGATTATCTTATTTGTGTAGCAAAAATCTGGCCTCAAGTAGATTCTGGCCAATACAATTTTATGGCTCTGATAGGAGAGACAGTCAAGAATTTGCTCTCGGATAACAATGTGGAACAAAACTTAAAATCATTTGGGAAAAAAAAAGGGGGGGGGGACCTGGTTTGCTGGTCCAATAGAGCCTGGTGGAACCACTGAGACTATGGCATCCAGCTGCCCTTCAGATCTGGAATTGAACCAACAGCTGTGGCTTCCAGCCAAACAAAAGACAGGCATAGGAGTTGACATTTACCTGAGGTAGATACACTCCTTGGAGAGAACAATCATGGGAGAAAGAAGTGCTATTTATGCACAGAGGACAGCTCAGGGGGCAGGAATGCATGGAGAGATGGACACAGGGAAGCCGTAACTATCGGGAGGAAGTGGGAGGGGAGCTGTTGCATTGTAGTAAATTGTAGTCAATGTCATGGGACAATGTGTGTGTGAACTGCTGTATGGAAAGTGAATTATCTCTGTAAACTTTCACCCAAATCACAGTAAAAGAAGAAGAAGAAGAACTAGATAGTGCCCAGCAACCACTACTGACCACTCAGAAAGGGATCACAATAGGGGTTCCTGGATAGAGTGGGAGAAAAATGTGGAACAAAATTCAAAATCATAAAAAAAAAAAAAAAAAAGACCAGGCTTATGGTCTGATGAAGACTGTTAGAACCTCTGAGTTTATGGCCCTTTGACATCCTTTAAGATGGGAACTTAACTCAATTCCCATGGCCCAAACTTCAGCCAAACGATAGAGGCCTACAAGGTAAACAGGAGTGATACCAGGAGGGTATGCACTCACTGTAACAATCAAACATATTGAGATCAAGAGCACAGCATTTGCCCAGAGATAGAGCTAGTAAGGCAGGAAAGGATGGGAAGAAAGGATGAAGGGAAGGAGTGGGTGTGGGAAAGAAGTGGGAAGAGGGCTGTTGCATTGTGGGGATTGTAGTGAATGTCACAAAACAGATGTATATGGATAGTTGAATGGAAAGCAACTTGCTCTGTATATTTTCAATCCAGATCACAATAATTTTTTTAAAAATGACTGTCAAAAAAAGAAGAAGAAGAAGAAGAAGAAGAAGAATTTGCTCTCTTCCTACCTCCACCTAGTCCCTTTTTTTCCTCTTGACCCTAATTATTCTCTGACCCACAATCCCAGGGTGTTAAAAAGTGAAGGATCCAGCAACCTCTTGCTTTCTGCTTGATATTACTGAGACCACTTTGTGCTTCTGCTCCACTTATTTCTTCTGAGATCTACTCACATTTTGCATCCTTCCCAAGCTCCTGGAAAACATGAGCTAGAAAAATTTGCTCATTGAAAATCTTGCTCTGTCTACCTGGAGCCAAAAGTAAGGAGTATGAAAAAAAAAAAAAAAAGACAGTTTTTGCAAACTTAAAACATTGTTGGCTTTTATTGTATTATTTGTACCCCATCAAAAACTTTTCTTTCATAAGTTAAAAAAAAAAAATGAGGGTGGGGCTGTGCCTTTTCAATTACCTTTTAATATATACAGGATCTCACACAGTGTCATGAATGCCCAGGAACTTAATAAATACTATTTCCTGATGACGAGCAGGTCTATCCCCTGGCCTACCAGCAGTATCCCGCATAATCATCCCAGATAGATGAGAATCCAGCCTGCTTTTTTAAAGACCTCCGGGGAGTGAGAATCTAAACCTTCTTCCATAATTCATTTCAGTGTCTAATAAGCTTCAGTGTCAGCTGGAAGATTCCTCCCAAAAATGTGGCATTTAGGAACATTGCATGGTAAGCAATAGACTCCTTCTAAGGCATTGGAGGCAGTCACCAGAATTACTAAAACTAACCTTGGGGGAGGAGGGATAAAAAGTAAGGGGAACTAGGTGGATGCTGATGGGGAAGGTAATCATATGAGGAAGAAAAAGGGCAGAGAATAGGTTTCTTTTCTGCTCAGAGGAAGTAGCATTGCACACCCCTGTTAGTAGAACTATCCAGGGTTAATGGGATTTGGGAAGCTCCCTAGGGTGCATGTTCAGTTATTAACCAAAATGTTGGCAGTTCAAACACACCCAGGTGTGCTGGGGGAAAAAAGGCTGGGTGACCTACTTCCTTTAAGAATTCCATAAAGAAAATCTGTGGAGTTCAGTTCTATTCTGTAACATAGGAGGTCACCATGAGTCTGAATCTACAGGAAGGCAACAGTTTTTGTTTAGTTTGTTTTTTGGTTAGATGCCAGGAAGTTGGAGCAGAGTTAGGGAGACAATAATACAAGGGCAGCTGGCAATTCTGCCATTGGCTACTCAGCTTTTTACACCCCTCCTTGTAGTAATCTCTCTATAAGGATAAAATTGCCTTTATAGTCTATCCTCATTACTATTCCATGGATATCAGTATTAGCTCCTGCTAATAGAATAGGAATCTGCAAACTTTAGCCATGCAACACATGATCTGAATACTTCCTTTTCAATGTGTGTGTATGAGGTGACGGTTGAGGGGGCAGGTGTCCAGAGTAGTATGACAGTCAGTGAATGAAGAAAAGATCAGTAGGAACCTAGCAACCTCTCAGGGCAAAGCGGGCCTAGGCAAATGGTCAGGTCAGAGCTGAAAACCAAAGCTGATATCCAAACAGAAAAACTGTAAATTTCATGAAAGCCTAGAAGAAGGAGGAGGGCAGAATTGTACAGAGGACAAGGACTGAGTAAAGGAGCTCTGCTGGCGTAGTGCCTAAGACATTTGACTGCTAACCAGAAGGTTGGTGGTTCAAACCCACCAGCCACTCCCCAGAAGGAAGACCGGGTAATCTGTAAAGACTTACCACCTCAGAAACCCAAAGGGTGTCACTATGCATCAGAATCGACTTGATGGCTGTGAGGCTTTTGCTTGTTTGTTTTTTTTAATGCAGAAGGAAGGCAGATTTGCCTAACTACTGAGGTTTTGGGGTGAAATGCAGCTACATGGAATAAGTGTCACTGGATAGATTTGAGGGCATATGCAGAATAGAAACAATCAAGACAGGGTTCAAACCTTGTTGAGTTCTTATTTTTTGGAGGGGAGAACATGGCCTGCATCTAGCTGGAAGCTCATTTTGAAGTAGCTGGGTCCAGGCAAAGAACCTCTAGTAGTGTAGTGATTAAAGCATTTGGCCACCAACCAAAAGGTCAGTGGTTCAAACCCACCAGCCGCTCAGGGGAAAAAAGATGAGGCAGTGTGCTTCCATAAAGATCTCTAGCCTTGGAAACCCTATGGAGCAGTTCTACTCTGTCTGATACGGTTGCTATGAGTTGGAATCAACTTGATGGCAGTAGTTTTTTGCTTTTGGGACCAGGCAAGGATGGGGCACAGGCCAATAGAGGGGATCAGTACCTCAATGAAAACCAAGTAATTAGGTAAGAGAATCTAGGTCAATTTGGATGAAAATTGTCCTAATCCACCAAGCCTCATTAGTCTTTCTTAGGGTTACCACAAACAGAAAAGGCAGTTGATTACAGAACAGTTGGGAGCAATGGATTAAAAACCTAGGATAACATAAGAAGCACTAAGTAGTATTAAGAGCTTGGAGACAAAGTGTGGGTTGAGGGGAGTGAGTCACCCACAAGGGTCTGTAAGCCTTCTATGACTCCAAACTCTTTTGACTACAACAAAGGCTCCACACACTTGTTCCATCTCCTATTACATATTAGCCCCCAAAGTCATAGCACTGCAGGAATCTGACATTATTTTCCTCAAATGGTAAATAATTTACTTTATGAATGCTGTATCACAGGAGTATGGTTGAAGGAAATAATCTTCACAAAAAAGAAATGAATCCTAGCCTGCTTCCTAAACTCTTATTTCCCTCCCTTACTCTTTTGTGTGTTGATTGGGAATTCTGATCCAGATAGCATTTTCTTTAAAGCACAAGTCTTGAGGAGGTTTCAGGTCAACAGTTAGAATTCAAATCTAAACCTGGCCAGGGTCCTAATATACTGTGTCTGCTTTTCTTGGCATTTTTATCTGGCATTATCTCTGTGAAAAATAATACAGTATTAGTTATGAAACTTTTTGGGTATGGTGAGGATTTTGTAAACTTTTGCTTATGTGGTATGGAATATATCACTGTTTTAGATTAAATCAAGCTGGGGTAGTTCATTTACTCAAAGCAAGACTGGTCTGTCTATGGCTATATAGGGATTTCTTTAAAACTCTAGTAGCTCAAAGATTTCCCTGTAAATTGGGAAGATACATATTTTTTAAAAGTTGAGGTTATCCATTTTAGAAAATAATGTTCTGCCACATGTTGATTTCTACTTGAGTAATTGCTGAGGTGTGGGAATGGATCTTAGATTACTAATATTCTAATCTTACACGTAAAACGTATTAGAGGAAGAAGGAGTCCTTCCATACTTAGGACATATTTTATAATCCTCATTTTCAAGTACTTCTCAAATGTTTCCACCACACTACAGTTAATGGTGAAACTCATGCCCCTGGAGGTAGGTGGGAATGAGAGAAGCAGGTAGAAGAGACTGAGAAGGATGGCCCAAATGAGCATCGCTCAAAATTCTTTACAATTTCTCTTTTCTCTTAATATTCTACTCCATAATATCTCTTTATTATGCTATAAAAATTGCCCTCTAGCCACATACACACATACCCCATGACCCTTCAGTACAATACACCATGTTTATCCAATAGTTATGTTTCCCACTTTTTTTTTTAAATGGATTTATTCTATTGAGTAGCTTGGTATCATGCTTAAACACTGGTAAATAATTCTTTTCAATTTTATAAGTAATAAACTTGTAGATACCATTCTAAATCATTCTAAATCAGAAGTTGATTTACTGTTATAGATGTATATAAGAAGCTCTGGTGGTGTACTGGTTAAGGCATTTGGCTGGTATCCAAAAGGTCAGTGTTTGAACCCACCAGCTTCTCTGTGGAAGAAAGATGAGGCAGTTTGAGTCCATGAAGATTTACAGCCTTGGAAACCCAGTGGGGCAGTTCTGTTCTGTCCTACAGTGTTGCTATGCGTCAATGGACTGTCAAGAACTAACAACTGTATCCTGGAAGAAGAGCATCCAGAACGCTCCATAGAAGAGAGAATGGCCAGACTTCCTCTCACCTACTTTGATCTTGTGGTCAGAAGGAACCATTCCCTGGGAAAGTATATCATGTTTGGTTCAGTAGAGCGGTCAGCAAAAAGGAAAAAGACCCTCAATGAGATGTATTGACACAGTGGCTGCAGTGATGGGCTCAAGCATACCAAGGATTGTGAGGCTGGCAGTGTTTTCTTCTGTTGTACATTGGGTCTGACTTGATGGGCTCCAAAGGCACCTAATAACACAAGAAGATAATTACTTGTTACTTTAAACATAAACATCTACAGAATATTGTCCTAATATTTTTTTTTGGGGGGGGGATTCTCTTTTTAACTGTTTCTCAGCTAAAACGTAGTCAAGTCAGAAGATTTGAATGGGCTGCCTAGGAAATGGGCAATGGATTGAGTTAAATAGGTACTTCCCAAGCTGCCTCTAGGCAGGCCCTAGGCAGGATTTGTGGACTAGGTGAAATTGTTTCTAGGACCTTTCTGCCCCAATTCCTTCCTCTTCCTCCTTAGAATACCAAAGCTTCTCAACTGGTATCTGTCTTAACCCTTCTCCCTCTTATTTTTTTCTGCCCAAACTTCATGCTGCTATTGAAAACTTTTCTATTCTTTGCCCCATACTGATAACCTTCTCCTGTGTTTCATTTTAAGTAGTCTCTCTGACACATTAATTCATGTTCAATGTATTGGAAAGTTCTAATGGTTACTTGGAAGCCATAGCTTCCTATCACATCTTGGGGTGGGGAGGGAGAAGCATTTATAACCTCACTCATCCCTACCTCCTTGCTTTAAATCCATGTTATCATGTTAGAAGTTCAAGTTCAGAGTGGGGAGAGAGGACTGGTTGGTGTCCGGTTATGGGACAGACAGTTTTGGACAGATGGTAGATGTTAGAGATGACCCTCTAATAACAAGATATATAAAGTTGCTTGCTTTTTGGCTGTGCATCCTTATTACAAAAGCTGAGCTTTTTAAAGACAATGTTACTAGTGGAAGTCAAGTTTACTACAAGGTACAACTCCTTCTGACGGGAGGTTCTTCCCAAGGACCTTGAGACATTCCTTTTTTAGAGCTGAGAGGAAGAGATTGCTACTCCACTTTCCCTGTAACAGAGTAATGCTGAGTTCATTGGTCTGTAATACTGTCCTGGGCATGAGTTCCCAAATGGAATGTGGCATGAAACATAATTCTTGCAGAGTTGCTCATGTGTGCAGCTGTGCATGGCATAAAAATCCCCAGAGCAAACCTTCAGGTTGCCAAGCAGAGTTAGTCCTGAAGCACCTCAGTGGAACATAGCTTAGATTTCACCAAGCATCACCAGAGTCAGACTTCATGCCCTTTTCCTCATCCCAGTGCCCCTCCAACTCCCTGGGCGGCCCTAATTAGAGTTAAATGGCAAACACTGAGAGGAGTGAAGGGTTGGATTCAGGTAAAATGATGAAGTTTACAGATTACTTCTCTAGAGCAGGGGTCAGCAAACTATACCTCATAGACCAAATCTAGGTCAAATGTCATTTACACTTTTAAGGGTTGAGGAAAAACAAAACAAGGAAAAATATGGCCTGTACAGCCTAAAGTAGTTACTATCTGATGTTTTATTGTAAAAGCTTACTGACCCTGGGTTTAGAACACTCCTGTCTCCCTTTCTCTGACTTCTTTCATCTCTAACCTCTCCACTTACTTTCTAGAGGAGGGCCCAGAGTTCTCCTAGGCTGTCCCAAGCCTGGGCCCAGCCCCCAGCTCCAGGTTTATTTATTTAACAATTAGAGCTAATCCTCTTATCCTAAAGCAAACGCATTAAACTAGATGCTTTTTCCCAGTCCGAGGCATGGCCTGCTATTCTTCTTCCTCTCCTTCTTCTCCCCACTTACCTTCCCCAGTTTCTACCAGGTGGCCATGGAATGGAGCTGCCCCACTCACACTGTGGGTGTCCCAGTCTTCAATGCCTGGAGGCAAGGGTTTTGGCTAACTGAGAGCTTTGGGAGACCCAGGGTCCTTTGTCTCCACTGCAGTGGAGAAATTTGCTCTCTAGGACCTCTTCAGGTCATGACTCCTGCCATCCTAAGAGGGGCTCAGCTTGGTAACCCATAATGCTCTGGCTACCTGCCCCTCAACAGTTGCTTCTTCCCCTGCCAGACTCTTATCTGTTGGCTGTATATAGTAGTGAAAGGAGCTCTGGAGGCATAGTGCCTAGGGTATTTGACTGTTAACCAGAAGGTTGGCGGTTCCAACCTACCAGCCACCCCATGGAAGACTGGGCAATCTACTTTCATAAAGATTTAATACCTCGGAAACCCAAAGTGGGTCGGTATGAGTCAGATTCGACTCAACGGCAGAGAGTTTGTTTTTTAGTTTTATAGAGTAGCAATTAAGAGCATGATGCCTCCACCTAGATGAAAATCCAGCTCTGGCAGTTACTACCTACAGGACCTTGGGCAAATCACTTAATACTCCTGTGGTTTGGTCTCTATCTGTGGAGAGGGAATAAAAATAATTCCTACTTCACCTGTATATCTGAGGATTAAATGATTTACTCTGCACTAGGTTGTTGTGAACAAGACCAATCACATGGTAGGTACTCTGACTATTATTTGGTGTTCTGATGTTAAAGTATATCATGGTTTGCTCTTAGTCAGGTCCCCATTTTCAGGCTCTTGTTTAAGGCGAGGTCAGCTCCCAAACTCAAGCCAGGCCACCCCATAGACCCATAGAGTAGACAAAAACTGTGAAAGAGATGAAATTTGTTTATGACTTTATAATTAAGACAACAACAACAAAACCATTGGCATGGAGTAGATTTCTACTCATAGAGACCCTATAGGACAGAGTAAAACTGCCTCATAGGGTTTCCAAGGCTGCAAATCTTTACAGAAGCTGACTGCCGCATCTTCTTTTCCCACAGAGTGGCTGGTGAGGAACTGCTAATCTTTTGGTTAGCAGTGGAGTGCTTTAACCACTGTGTAACCAGGGTGCCTTAGAGGTTTCCAACCTCCCTTATTCTTTATGCCTTTCACTATACAGGTAGTCCCTGACTCATTTATTCGAGTTACATAAAACCACACTTAGGATTGTCTGTTTTTTATTTTATTTTTGGTACATCTTATTGTTAGTAATATGTACTACATACAATGGTTGCAGTGAGTAATTTGCTGTTATCATTCTCAGATGTTCACTTGCCGATGTTCAGGGTTACGATTTACTGTTCAAAACACTGCCATATAGCAGGCTATGAAAAATAAATAAATAAAGAGGTGTTTGATTTATATCAGAACCAACTTAATAACAAAGGGGTCATCAGAACGGAACCCCGAGGTAAGTTGGGGCTTACCTGTATAGAATAATAGTGAGTAAAACCACCTTGTTTTTGTCTGGAGGTTATAATGTGTTTCACAAACATTACTCATTTGATACATCCAACAGTCCTGTGAAGTGGCTGGCACATAGTGGGTATAATACATGCTGACTGAATGAAGATGTGCTATAAGGCTGTTCCTCAGCCAGAATGATCTGATACGATATAATAGCCATTCTGAGTGCTTGGGGGCTATGCAGAACTAGTTAAGTATTTTTTCAAACCATCTCTGGAACAATATAGTTAATGTGGCCTCTCTTATAAATAAGAAAACTGAGGTTCTGAGAGTATTGATGCCTTGTCTAAGATCACATAACAATGAATGTAGAGTTGGGTCTAGTAAATTAGCCCTATGGCCAATCATGAAAAATGTATAAAATCAACTTTGTCCTGTTTCATTACAATAACAAACTTGTTGGTACTGGCTTGCACAGTCTTCCAGATTGATTGCTCAAGGAAAATTCACATTAGAAAGCTGTACATAAAGGGAAGGGACAGTTTTCTGCATTCTCTGCTGTTATTGTTAGCTGCCATCAATACCGCCCAGCCCTGCCCCATCTCCAGGACTGTTTGGGATTCGACTGTCGTGGTGCAAAGGGTTTTTTCACTGCTGATTTTCAGAAGTAGATATTGGGGCCTTTCTCCCTAGTACTTGTTAGTGTGGCAGCTTTGCTGATGCTTGCTGCACAAGCCTCCAGGTTCAGACAGGTGGTGGCTCCACATGAGGTGTATTGGTGGGGAACCAAACCCAGGTCTCCTCCATGGAATATGGAGGTTCTACCACTGAACTGCCAATGCCTCTGTAGTCTTTGCTGGCCTCCATTTTCCTCAAAGGACAAGTGTTTTACCAGATTATGTGGAAAGAAGTGAGTAAGCACAAAGTGCTCAGAGACTTCCTCTCTCTTTCTGTAGGATCTTTGCTTTAGGATTCTGGTGGCACAATCTCTAAGGAAGGTTGGCAGTTCAAACCCACCATCCACTCTCTGGAAGGAAGACTGGGCAATCTTGGAAGGAAGACTGGGCAGTCTACTTCCATAAAGATTTGCCACCTTGGAAATCCAATGGGGGTCACTCTGAGTCAGAATCCACTTGATGGCAGTGGGTTTGGTGTTTGGTTTCCCTCAGAACATACTGTTTCGTTCCTTCTAGCCACCTTTGTAAATAGTTTTTCCCGCAGGGAAGGGCTGCAACTGTTCAGTTCTGCCTGTAGGCTCCTGAGTGGAATAAGTTAGTTGGAAGGGAAGTATCAGGAAGCCCATTTGGTTGTATATCTAAGTCTTGTTCTCCAAAAATTAAGGAAAAAGTAAAGTAAAAATATGTTTCCAAATAAAAATATAACTTGCTAAATAGTACTATCTTTTGAAGTAAAAAGATTGGAGAATTTTACCAAATCTATAAACATTTTTGTAATGTTCAAGAGAATTTATGATTCATAATTTTTATAATCAGTTTATTATATTTATGAGCATTGCTTAAGTACTTGATTCTTTTATTTGTTGAGCGACTGAAATATTAAAAAAAAAAAGAGTGAGTACATCAAATGCACAAATGCAGGTTAATAATTCAAAGGAATTTAATTAAGCAAATTATGAACATCCTCTTAACTGAGAGTTAGATATGTAACTTTAATTTCAAAGTTTAAAAGAAAAGTAGATTTTCAAATCTGTAATAAATGAAACTGATTTTTTGTCTATTGTCTTCTTTGCCCAAAAAACTCTTCAAGAACACATCACACAAGGAAGTGGGAAGAGTACTGTTACACTGTGGGGACTGCAAATGATGTCAGGAAACAAAATGTATATACATTGTTGAATGGAAAACTAATTTGCTCTGTAAACTTTCGCACAAACAACAATAAAAAGTGAAAAACAAACACACATATACAAAAAAAAACCACCCCACACTCAAATTGCCTGTGGTAGCAGGGAACAGGGGAAGTGGTGAGAGGCAGGGAGTGAGCAGGACAAAGGTCTTCCCTTCACAATGAGGAAATACACTAATAGTAGCAAAGAGTGCAACAGAGCAAACCCAACTGACTGATTATAACCACGTCTGCATTCAATAAACAGTTTTTGAGATTCTGATCTAGGAAATGTGTGCCATATAAATGTGATTAAGATGTGGTTCCTCCTCTCCAAGCAGTTTCTCCTTTTCTCCATTTTGCATTTCTTTGCTCTCCTCATTTAGTGAAGCACTTTTCAGCAAACACTTGCCCTTTCCTGCCTTGACCTGCTTAGATTCACTCAGTGGGAAAGCAGATGCTACATTCAGACAGCTTGGAGTTCAAATCCTTTTTTTTTTTTTTTTGGCCATTATTAGTATCATGACCTCAGAACAGCTATTTGGTCTCACTGCTTCAGGTTCTTCACACATCAAACTGAAATAATAGTATTACTTAGCTCTTTAGGCTGTTGAGAAAATTAGACAACAAACATAAAATACCTCGAAAAATGCTAGGCAACACGCTCAATAAATAACAGCAGTCAATATTACTATGGTTTCCATCAATGTCTTCGCACAGTTAGAATATTGTCTTATGTTGACATATGATGAAATGATGTGTAGGCTTCTGAGTACATCAGCAGCAGAAAGGCATTGGTAATTAAACAACAAGAAAGCAACCAAAAATGTTTAGGTACAGGAAACATTTGAAGCAATAGAGAACTCTTCCCTACCTATACTTATGCCCTTGTCAATTTTATCTAAGCCTATGGTTCTAAATATCCTTACTCTATTGAACCCAAACCCACCAGATATCATTGAGTCACTTCCAACCCATGGTTAGCCTAGGTGTGTCAGAGTAGAACTGTGCGCCATAGGATTTTCAGTGTCTGATATTTTAGAAGTAGATTGCCAGGCCTTTCTTCAGAGAAGCATCTGGGTAGACTTGAACCTCCAAATTTTGTTTAGTAGCCAAGAATGTTAACTGTGTGCCCACCTAGGGACTCTAACTTAAAATTATATCTTTAGCCCAATACTTTCCCTGAACACTAGATTTGCATATCTGTCTGCCTATTCAACATCTTCATTGGGGTATCTAACAGGCACATCAAACTAAAGCAGCAGCTCCTTTTACAGTGCCTAGCACACTAAGCTTTCAATAAATACCTGTTGACAGAATGAGTAGCAAAACCATCAACGTCATTTGAGGCCTTAAGTGATTCCCTGAACAAGTACATGGCTGGTCAGTATAAGTAGGTAACTGATTAATACAGCACTATGTTCTGCATGAAAAGGAGGTCTGGTGGCACAGTATCTAAGGCATTTAACTGTTCACCAGAAAGTTGGTGGTTCAAACCTACCAGCTGCTCTGTGAAAGGAAGATGAGGCAACTTATTTCCATAAAGATTTAATGCTGTGGAAAACCATGGGGTCACTATAAGTTGGAATTGACTCAGTGGCAGTGGGTTATGTTCTGTATGTGGGTCGTTTTCTGTTCTGATTGAATCACTAACATGATACCAAAAACCAAACCAAACTCACTGCTGTCGAGTTGGATCAGACTCATGACCCCTCCCCTTGGTTTTCCGAGGAGGTATCACTACAGAAGTAGATTGCCCAACCTTCCTTCTGAGGAGTGGCTGGTAGGTTTGAACCACCAGCGTTCTGGTTAGCAGTCAAGTGCCTTAGGCACTACGCCACCAGAACACATGCATCCCTGGGCCCAGGACCAGGGACCCCAGCACATACTGGCTCCAAGGTGATTTAGTACAGACCCTATGGGCTAAGCCTCACTCCCCTCTCTTGCACATCCTTGCCCCAGCTCCGCTTGCTCCTTCTGGCCATCTTTGCCATGTAGCTGCCCTTGTGGGCTGGTCCCACTTTAATAGATGTGTTCTCCAGAGGAGTAGTTGAAATAGACACCTTGTTTCCACTCTGGGGAGCAAAGCATGAGGCCTACAATCTGCTATTTCCATTATTTTAGAGACATAAATACTTGTAAGATGGTTGTTTGTATCTTTTGTAATTTAAATTAATACTCCCAAGTAAAGTTCATGGCTGTAATGGAATCAGGTCACAAAGGCACGGAAAACAGTGACAACGTTCACATGGATGAGAGAAGGTCACAAGTGGCATGCTAAATGCAGATGGAGAAAACAAGCTTGTGTGCTCAGATCTCAAGTTGTATGGTGGAGATGTGCATCAGTCTGGATGGCAAAAGCTGATAGCTGGGAGAACCACAGACAAAGAATTGCAAAGTCAAAATGAAACAGAAACATATTACAGGGTATCAGCAAGACACCTGGGGGTGAATGCTACAGACAGAAAGCCACTGAGTTCCTGGGTGAGTAAAGAATATAAAAAGAGTTATAGCACCAGAACCGTATTTTGGTATCAAATATTCTTTTCATGTTATTAAGTTTATTTTCAACATTTTAATTACATTGATCAACGAATGCAACTTAAAATATCATGGTGGATTTAAAAACCGTATCTAGTAATGAGATCCTGTAGGGCTGGGATTAAAACCACTTTAACTTTAAAATGCTTTCTTTCCGGAGTGATAAAAGTTGCAAAGATGTAGGCTATCTTGCCATACCACACCCCCTGGGTATAATATTACTGAAATATAACATGTCAGGATTTGTTTAGTTATTTTACAACATATATGTAACTTCTGGTAACAGTTACTAGTATCATGTTTCTTTTTGTTGAATAATTAGCTATAAAGTTCAGAGAACTTTCTTAATAATGTGTTCCTTTGCTTTACAATATTTTAGTAACAGTAATTTCTCCTTTCTAGAACATATTAACATTTATATCCAAAGCTAAAGAGCTTTTAGATTAGGACTCAGTACTGAAAATAAGTAACAATAGTTACTTCTTTGTCCTTACCTCATCCTATGTGCCTAATTATTGCTTGCATTTTAGTGCAGCCTCTGATCTTGTATATTGGCTATGTTGGAAGGGCTAGAAGGTGATGTTAACAATATGTGCAACCTCTTAAGGTGTTTGAGTATTTCATGTTGAAAGCATGCTGTCTTTTCAGATAGGTCACCAAAGCACAGTAACAAAAGTGATCAAAATATGATCATTTAAAACCCCCTTCCTGGAGAATCAAGGCTTTTCTGCCTTAGCTGCTTTTCTTGGCCAAAGATACTTCAGTTCTCTCTTCCATGAGTGTGGTTTAATAATTGTGGGTGAGGTATACTTTGCTAAAGTAATATGGCATATGATACTGCCTTTAGTGATTTTAATCATGATATTCAAATGAAGTAATATATGCACAGAAGTACTTTGTAAAATACAACAAGGCAAACAAATGCATGGATTATTACAATCATTGTAATAATCTAAGGTATTTGACTGCTAACCAGAAGGCTGGTGGTTCAAATCCACCAGCCACTCATTAGAAGGAAGGTTGGGCAATCTACTTCCATAGTGATACTGCCTTGGAAATCTCAGGAGGGGTTGCTATGAGTCAGATCCGACTCAATGGCACTTAGTTTGGTTTTTGGAATAAGGCTAGGGCTCTAAGCTTGAGGATGATCCCATTAAGAATTAGTGAGGTTGGGAAGTCCTCATTCAGTGGACGAATGGGTTGGTTTTACGGTGGCTGCTATCTGGAGAAGACTCATGCATGGCATAGTACGAAACTTTAATAACAATCTAGGCCAGTAATAGATTTTGTTTCACTGGTTGGCTCAGATAATGAGCCTTAATTGTATTGAGATAGTTCACTTATTGAAGATAGGATTATGTTTGGTAACATACATATTTTATTAATTAACTCTTAAGAATATTTTTTTAAATATGAAGATAATGTACTTTCATCACCTTTTAAAGAGACTTTGCAAAAATTCTAGCTATAGGATAAGTAAGTTTCCTCTTTAGATTCCTACTGAAATGCAAAACTGTCGAGTTACAGAGTTTTCCTGTATACTTGGAAGAGTGTTTTGGAAACCTATAGTTATCTAAATTCCCATCAGGTGACATTGTTTAATCTCACATTCTCTCTTTCATATATCAAAATAGCTAGCTCTAAGGATCAAACTCACCAGCCACTCCTTGGAAGGACGATGGGGCAATCTACTTCCGTAGTGATACTGCCTCGGAAACCCAAGGAGGGGTCGCTATGAGTCATAGGAGACGAGTGGACAGCACAACAACAACAACAACAAGGACACACCACTGATACACTTTGAACTTACTTTCTGGTGGTTGGGAGGGAGTTTCCACTCCCACTCTGTTTCCACTCTGTTTCCTTTTATGTTTTTCCTGCTTCTCTCCCCCACCTTTCCTGGGTCACTAAAGGCCTCTGGCTGCTCTCTTCAAGCAGGGGCTTGTCAAGGGAACAGCATTGACCTTGGCCAAAAAAGCATCTTTAATCTTTGAGTTTATTAGCCCACCTGGAATTGACATGCGTAAAAATTACTTCAAATTACACCCCACCCCCCACCCCAGGGTGAAAATTTAAATCTCTGATATTGAGAGAAAACGACTATTTCTTTAAAATAATGACTACACTTACTTCACTGTATTTGTACCCATTCCAAAGAAAGTTAAGCAAAAAGAATACAGAAATAACTGAATAGTATCATTAATATTACACACAGGTAAAATATTGCTGAAGGTAATTAAAAAATAGTTGCAGCAGTGTATCGACAGGGAAGTGCTAGAATTTTAAGCTAGATCCAGAAGAGGATGTGGAACAAGGAAGATCATTGCTTGATGTTAGATGGATTGTGGCTGAAAGCAGAGAATACCAGAAACATGTTTACCTGTGTTTTATTGACTATGCAAAGGCATTAGACTTTTGGGATAATAATAAATTACGGATAACATTTTGAAGAATGGGAATTCCAGAACACTTAGTTGTACTCATGAGGGACCTGTCCAGAAACCTAGAGACTGTCATTCAAACAGAACAAGGGGATACTGCATAGTTTAAAATCAGGAAGGGTATCCATCAGGGTTATATCCTCTCACTGTATTTATTCAATCTGTATGCTGAGCAAATAATCTGGGAAGCTGGATTATATGAAGAAGAACATGGTGTCAAGATTGGAGAAGACTCATTAACAACCTGTGATATGCAGATGACACAAACATTGCTTGCTGAAAGTGAAGAGGATTTGAAGCACTGACTGATGAAGATTAAAGACTACAGCCTTCAGTAGGATTACATCTAAACAAATCAAAAATTGTCACAATTGGACCACTTAGCAACATCAGGATAAACAGAAAAAAGAAGTTGTCAAGGATTTCATTTTATTTGGATCCACAATCAATACCCATGAAAGCAGCAGTTAAGAAATCAAATGATTTATTATTGCATTGGGCAAATCTGCTGCAAAAGAACTCTTTAAACTGTTAAAAAGCAAAGATGTCACTTTGAGGACTAAAGTGTGCCTAACCCAAGCCATGGTATTTTCAATTGCCTCATATGTGTGTGAAAGCTGGACAATAAGTAAAACTCAACAACAACAACAACAACAACAAAAAAAAACCCTGCCGTTGAGTCGATTTCAACTCATAGTGACCCGTCCTTGGGCTTCCAAGGCATTATCTCTACAGAAGTAGATTGCCATATTTTCCTTCCGAGGAGTGGCTGGACCACCATCCTTTTGGTTAGCAGTCAAATGCCTTAGGCACTACTCCACCAGAGCTCCTGAAAATAAGAGCTAAAAAGGATTGATGCCTTTGAATTACAGTATTGATGAAGAATCTGAATATACCACGGACTGCCACAAAAACAAACCAACCTGTCCAGGAAGAGGTACAGCCAGAGTGATCCTTAGAAGTGAGGATGGCTAAACTCTGACCTACTTTGGACATGTTATCAGGAGTCTTTGGAGTGTATCATGCTTGGTAGAGAATCAGCAAAAAGAGGAAGACCCTCCACAAGATGGATTGATACAAGGGCTGTAACAATGGGCAACAGCAATGATTGTGAGGATGGCCCAAGACCTGGCAGTGTTTTGTTCTGTTGTACATAGGGTTGCTATGAGTCAAACTGACTCCAGGGCACCTAAGAACACCACCACCAATTTCCAAATACTGTGATCAAAGTATAAAAACAGAACCCATCATTTTAAAAAACTGCAAAATTACTTTACTTCAAAGACAGTAATAACTGAAAATAACAAAGTTTCTTTTAAGCTGTATTTTCAGATGCAGAGGGCAGCTGCTCCTATGCCCTAGGCTTATACAAAGGTCTGAGAAGCACACCTACCCTGCTTTCTGAGAGTCTTAGAAAGATTAACACCATATTTGCTTTAAAAACTGTGAGGCGCCTCCCTCTTCAAAACAACATGCTCTCTTCCCTTCCTCAATCATATTGTCACATTATCACTCATCTAAGTTATACTTTATAACCTGTCTTGATGTGTTACACACATGCAGAAAGTATAAAGTGGATACACTTCAACTGTCAAGGCTGGCGCACAGGTATATATTTAGTAAACATTTAGATACATTTTATTTTTATGAAATGAGAACTGATCGACCAAGTATTTCAAATAGAGCCACCAGACGATAAAAACCTCCATATGTTCGACTCACAGTACATTTGGGCATAGACACTTCAATTACAGCTTTGTGATTAGTATCAAAAACCTTTACTTGCGTGCGTGCGCGTTTTCTCTAAAGATCCTCGTATATCTGGATTAAATGTATTTAAAAATCGCTTATTACAGATAAAGCGCCTTTCCAGATACGCTTCTGAGAAACATATGTATTTATGTACACAAAGGTGTGTATAGATCTTTTCACAAACAAATGTCCTATGATGCCGGAGCCTAGTCCCCGCACACGCTTGTCGCGCAACCGAGGAGCTGCGGGGACAGGCTGCCCGTCCCCCGGACACCAGAAGCCCCACCGGCCTCCTCCGCCAAGTTCAGCAGCGTTTCTACTCTGGCCGCTGCAGAAGCCTCCCCGCCCCCACTCGGGCCTGGGGTCGCGCAGCCAACACCCAAGCCGCCCCGCACCCCGGCAGCGCACGGCGGTGGGGGTGGGGCGCCCAGGGCCCGGGAGGCTCCTTGGAGCGCCTACGGGTCTTTATTTATTTTTAAAAGAATGCGCCGCACACGCCCAGCCCCCAGCGCCGCCGCAGCGGGCGGG
>NW_006921797.1:4892277-4918422 GCF_000298275.1 Orycteropus afer afer
TATTTTGGGGGTGGTTGGAGGCGGCGGCGGCGAGGGGAATTTCCTTGTGCCTCCATTCCCGGGAGGGGGGAGCGGCGTTGGAGGCCACCGTGTCCAGGTAAGAGATGGGGGCCGGATTCTGGGGTGGGGGCGGCCGCGGGCCGGGTTGGGGGGTACCAGCGTAGGTAGCGGGTGGGCGCCTGGCGACTGGGGGATGGGCGCAAGTGGAACATGCATATTTCAACTTGGCCCTTCGGGGAGCTGGGGCTTTGGTGGGGGAGGGGAAAGGAGGGCATTTAGGGTGCCCCCACCCCCTCCTTTTTCTTCTCTCGGACTTCTTTGCAATGCTCACGTGCCTGCCCACCTCCTACCCTTTCCAGATCTCTGGGGATCCTCACCCTTAGTATGTTGTTGTTGTCCCCGAAAATGTGCACCTGGGCCTTCTCACCCTCCTTCCACCCTTCGTGCATTTACACCCCCCTTTGTGTGTGTGTGTGTGAGTGTGTGTGTGTGTGTGTGTGTGTGTAGGCTTTGAGGAAAGAATTTGCAGCAAATTGAATCAAGGAGCCATCATGAGGCCGACTCCTTTATAGCCTATTTTTAGCAGAGGCGAAGGCTTTTTTCCGTGCTTATTATTTTGTTAAACCTTGAGCAGCAATGGACCTGCCCCCTCCCCAGGCGCGGGCCCAGCCGGCGCGGCGACCCCGGTTGGCGTGCGGGGCTGCGGGCGGCTGTTGGGACCGCGGGTCCTGGGCGGGGGCGCCGGTCGGGGGAGGGGCGCGCCGGCTGCTGGGCCTCACTCCGGGACGTGTTTATTTGTAACTTAGCGCTTTTTATCGTCTTAAGGAGGTCTTTGATAGAACCTCTTTGAAGTTGGGTTCAGAAGTGTAGAATTGGCAAAGTTATTGCCAGTTTCCTGGTAAGTTTTGGGTGGCACAGAGTCACATTATTTTCTTTACACAACGTGTAAAGGCCACGTTGTGAGGGTGGTTTCTTGGTAACTTCCTCTTTGCAACCGATGTCATTTTTTAAACAGAAGCATACTTTTCTTTAAGTGAAATATTAATTATAGGTGGCTACTCGGGGGAAGCCATGCATGTGTTAACATGTTTAGTATTTTTGGAAGTTCCTAATTTGCTGAAATAGACATCACTTTGCAGTGGCAACCCACATTATGTTGTGAAACTGATGTGTTTCATGTAAAATTTAGGTTGTAATGGCTTTTGAAAACATGCTCCCTTTGTCAGGTTACCTAATATTTTCTAGAATAATTTGGTTACAAATGAGAAATGTTAGAACCTAGTTAAAAGTTGTATTTTCTCAGTGACTTTAGTTTACTTAAAATTTTGGACTGTGCAGGCATCGCATACCTGCATTAATATCTATGTCATTTACAGTTGACTTAGGGAAGTTTACTGTTGGCTGTCTTGTTTTCCAAACAAGAACCTTATGCTAATCTAAATAAGCTTGTTAATAAAATATGGTGAGTGAAATGATGGGTTATTTTTAGTCTGAATGGTTTATCTCCCCTTCTCCTCCAGCTATGTAATTAAGTAATCATCTTCCTCCCCCTTTTTCCTAAAGACTCTTTAACCAGATTGGATAATATTAGGCCCTCGTGTTTTCATCTACTTACCTAAAACAACTTGCAATAAATATCCTGGTTACACATTGAAAATACAGTGAGTGATTTTTTGGGTTTGCAAGTGTGATTCATTTTCATTTTTGTTAAGTAAGACCCACGCTACATTGGTGTATTTTTGTAATCCTGAGTTCTTGGGACTGTATGCTCTCACATCTTAATAAGTTTGTAGTCTAGGGAAGTAGGGCAGCTTTGTCTCTTTGAACACGGAGTTTATGTTGGATTTTATCATGGGAGTTATGGCAAGCCTCCTGAAATATCATTGAGAGTTCTAGAAATAGTTAGCATATACCTGTGGGGGAGGGGTAGTAGAAGGACAGCAGGGCTGAGAGCAGCCAGGCATGTGATATATGTTTAAACTTTTTGCTCTTAAATCATAGTTTTCCTGTTTGTTTCTGGTATTTTTTTTTTAAACCGGTTCTGCTACCCTGAATCGTTTGATGTATGTAATCACACCATTAAATTCGTGAATAACTATCTTTTTTTTTTGCCATTACAGTAGTTAGAATCAGGATTATAATAGGCAAAATAGTAAACTTGTGTGGGGGATGAACACATGATGTGCAGGGAAAAGTTTTCGTTACTGTTGAGGAGCTTAGTTAAGTGACTTGTTAATGGCTTAAAAACTATTGCAAAGCTACCATCAGTTTATAAGGTATTTTTTCTTCTAACATAGTCCCTCTTATTAATATGGGAGACACTGGTGGTAAATGGACTGGCCCCTTGTGGAGACTGTAGTTTTGCATCATTTTCTCCAAATAAGTGTCAAACAATTTAATAACTTTTTAGATATGTTCTGAAATCTTTTTTGTACATTTATTCTCAATACCTAATTATGATTTTTGGATGATTACCATAATACATTCCTACTAAGAGAACAAAAAATAACTGCTTCATATGTACTGGGAGCCTTTCATGCTAATATGTAGAAAGGGTAAACGCTTAATTGAAACATAGGAGTTACTGATAAAAGGAGATGTGATTAATGGACCTTTGGAAAGACAACCTGTTGAATAAATACATCTGTTCATATGTAGCAATGCAGTATAAGTACAGCCCTGTCAGATGAGTAGCTGACAAAGCAAATCTCTCTTCTGTAATTTATTTCAATACTATTACTACGAAGAATTTCTGACTGGATGCATTTTGATGAAGTTAGTAGAAATAATTCGTTGGGTTTTGTTCACATTTAGTATTATTTATGTAAAAATAATAGTGAAGTTTGTGAATGATAGTAAGTTAGAGAAGAAGGATGGAAGGAACATCGACACTTTCCAGGACTAAGTATTTTTCTAGTACATGTGAATTTGACTTACTGCACAAATAACATTTACAGTATAAAATCACTAAATACATAAAGGGAATGTAATTAATATGTGCTATTTATACTTTCTACTCAAACATTCCCAGCATAGAAGGGCCAGTACCCCTTGTGCAATAAAGATTTGGTTAAAGAGTATGGTCCAGTTCAGAGACTACCATGGTGGTATTTCTTGCTTTGCTAGCAACAGAACTTGAAGAAAAAAGAACAGCTTTGTCAGGTTTGACTACTCACTGTCTCTGTACTCTTACCATTAATTGCCATGCTATCATAGAGTACTGTGTAAAAAGGGGTGTCCATGTCATTTGCAGCTTAGGCCAACCCTATGAGGTGGGTAGAGTTGGACTCTCACTGTCAATGATGAAACAGAGGTGCAGAAAAGTTAGTTCAGTTGATTTGCTCAAGGCAATGGAACTGTTAAATTATGCACTGGCATTCAAACCTGGGTCTGTATGACCCCTAGAAACCATATTCTTTCTAGATGACTGTGTTTGCCAAAATTTTCTAGTCTTGGTTGTAGATATCCTTATAAAAATTGTGTTTCTAATTAAGTTTATAATGTTACAGTTGCATCTGTCTACTACCTGGGTCAAGTGATTTCATGATAAGTGAAATTCATGGGACTCAAAACATCAATATGCTTAAGCCCCTAGAACTATATAAGAAGATGTATCTTCTTGTTAACTACTGTATTTCCTGCCTTTAGGTTGACAGGGATGAATTAACCTCCTAAAATATTGTCAGCAGAAATAAGAAAAGCTGATATTGTGCTCTTTGGCAAGAATGATGTGATTCCATGTCTACAATTAAGACACGTCTTGATTGTAAGACAGGTGTTTGAATGGCCTGGGTTCAAACTGATTCTACTTCTTAACTAGCTTTGTGACCTTAGAGGCATAACTTCTGTGCCTCAGTTTCCCTATCTGTATAATGAAGACAATTTTGTAGGTTATGAAGAATTTTAGAAGTGAGGTTCTAAGCACCTTAATATGTGTAAGGTGCTTAGAATAATGCCTGACTGTATAAGTGTGTGCATTTATGATGATGATATTTGGTTTTGAAGTTTGCTTCTTTGTATTACATCTCCCTTACTTGTATTTATTTATTTTAGTGGGAGCATAATGCCGTAGGTGGAATCTCTAGTGGTACAAATAATTAAGCCCTCAGTAGCTAACTTACAGATTGGTGGTTTGAATCTACCCAGAGGCACCTTGGAAGAAAGGCCTGGTGATCTACTTCCAAAAGGTTACAGAAATCGCAAACCCTGTGGAGTACAGTTTTACTCTGATACACATGAAGTTACCATGATTTCGGAATCAACTTGATAGTAAGTGGTTTTTGTTTTAATGTCATAAAAAGCGTCTGTCAGTTTTATTTCCTGAATTCCGGGGAAAATGTAAGGATCTTTTTTGGATTTGAAATAAACTCAGGTAATTTATTTACTCTCAAGGCTGTGATTTAGGGCTTTTAAACACCATGAATTAAGTTGAATTTTAACACTAAGCAGTAACAATACCAAGTTACGTGATTGGTGCAGGTACAGTGGTGACTCTTGCAAGCCTTCGTTGTTGTTCCTCTGTTCCTTGGGCTTTTTATTTTTAAATCTAATCACACTATTTGAAACATTTTCAAACTCAAAAAGGGAACTCTATTTTCTTTTGAGGCTGTATCTAGCAGTACCTAGGATCTACTTTTTGGTTGGAATGATTGACTGCCTCTGTAGGATATTTTTTTCTAGCCTTGACCTTTACCTGTGCTCTTGTTTCAGCTACTGTCAGAACAGTTCCACTAGGAAGTTGTGTTCTTCTTAAATATCTGTGAGCCATGTCTTTAATTTTCATTTCCTACTCTTACCACTCTTAATTCAGCATTGATGTTAACTACTGTTGTCAAAGTTCTAAGTTTCAGGACTATTCAAGTGCTTTGAGAGGTACTAGGGATGATCTGAATGACTAATTCCCTGATTTTACCAGTGAGGAAATTGAGGCCCAGATAGTGAGGGACAGAGCAGGCATTTAGACCCAGTCTTTCTCACTTAAGGAGCCTCGGAGACATAGTGGTTAGCTTGTGGCTGCTAACCACAAGGTTGGCAGTTCAAACCCACCAGCCATTCTGTGGGAGAGGGAAGTGGCTATTTATGCTTCCTTAAAGATTCAACTTTGTTGCTATCCAGTCAATTCCAACTCCTTAGCCTTATTGGAAGGAGCTCTGGTAGCATAGTGCCTAAGGCACTTGACTGCTAACCAGAAGGCTGGCAGTTCAAACCCACCAGCCACTCCTCGGAAGGAAGGTTGGGTAATCCTACTTCCGTAGTGATACTGCCTCGGAAACCCAAGGAGGGGTCGCTATGAGTCGGGGCCGACTCGACGGCAAACAACAACAACAGCCTTATTGGACAGAGTAGAATTGCCCCATAGTGTTTCCAAGGCTGTAATCTTTAGCAGAGCAGACTGTCACATCTTTCTTCTATGGTGCAGCTAGTGGGTTCAAACTGCTGACATTTTGGTTTGGTTAGCCTCTGAACGCTTAACCACTGTGTCATCTGGGCTTCCTCCTTAAAGATTACTGCTGCCTTGGAAACCCTAGGAAAGCCTATGCGGCAGTTCTACCCTATCCTGTGGGGTTGTTAAGAGTCAGAATCAGCTCTTGATGCCAATTCCCTCCCCTCCCCCACCACTGTTCTTAAGTAGCATTCTGCTGTCTTAGTGAATGAATAGGAGCTCTGGTAGCGTAGTGCCTAAGGCACTTGACAGCTAACCGGAAGGCTGGTGGTTCAAACCCACCAGTCACTCCTTGGAAGGAAGGTTGGGCAATCTACATCTGTAGCAATACCACCTCGGAAAACCAAGGAGGGGTCGCTATGAGTCCCGTCCTACTCGATGGCACAAAGCAGCAACAACAACAGTGAAAGAATGAAGAATGAATGAGTGAATAGTTTTAGGTCGGGATTATTGTATTGATTTTTCTAGTTGATTGCCTTGAGCAGCCTTTCTTCTCTATTGTATCTTCTGTAACTACTGACAGTGTAATTTATTTAAAACACTGGTTTCATCTTGTCAGTTTCCCTGCTGGAAAACCCATAAGGTTTCTGGTTGCCAACTGAATCCAGTTCATATGCCCCAGTCTGGCTTTTAAGGCTCCATTCTATATATTCAGCTTTATTCTCCACTCTTACCCAACTGAGACTCTTGCCTGCCTCTCAAATACTGTACTGCAGTTTGCCATGCTCATTTACTGTTCTGCCTTTGCACGTGCTGTTCCCTCCTTTTAAACTTTTCATAGCCTAGTTTATTCAGTCCTACTTCTATGAAGCTTTTTCTGGTCAACCTGACTCATGCTATTCCTTCCTTGAGATTCTGTTGCAGTTAATGAATACTACAAACCCATAACTATTCATTATTTTGTGGGTATGTATTATGTGGACCCAACTACATGTTACATTTTTTGAAGGGAAAGAACTTTTAAAGTATTTAGCAGAATTCTAGATTTTGGTATTAAGAGCTCAGACAATACTGTTTTCATGTTGAAATGTGTTATTTCTACACGGGCCGGTGTTAAAATAAGAACAGTGACATCTTGTACTGTTTGATGTAGCAGAAGCTTCTTTTTTAATTAGGCCTTCAAGATTTAGGTATACTGTGGTTACATTCTACTCTGTGTAGTAGCTGTGAGTCGGAATTCACCTGATGGCAGTGGGTTTTGGCATGGTCATGTTTAATTGCTAATTTGAATTTTTATTCTACCTTTGTTGACAAGGAAGAGAAAAATCTTTTCAAAATTTAGAGGTAAATAATTGAGAGTTTTGTCTTCCTAATCCTGGAATAATCACAGTTTTTTGGGGAAGACAGTCTAGTTGGGAATTGGGTCACACTAAATTGACTTTATCTGATAATACAGAAACCCTGGTGACATAGTGGTTAAGCTCTCACCTGCTAACCAAAAGTTTGGCAGTTTGAACCCACCATCCATTCCATAGGAGATAGATGTGTCAGTCTCCTTTTGTAAAGATTACAGTTGTGGAAACCTGATGGGGCAGTTCTACTCTGTCCTATAGGGTTGTAATGAGTTGGAATTTGATTTGACAGCAATAGGTATTGGTGCCAGGGAAACTGAAGCTTAAAATTTTGGATTTTATTTTTTAATCTCATGCTGTTTTGCTCATTTTTCCTCCTTCATTAGTGTGCCTAAATGAGATTTGTCTTTAGCTCTCACTCTCTTGACTGCATTCTGACCATATGGGAGTCTCATTTGCGTGAGTCGTTGCTATTAATGTTAACATTCACTATAAAAAAACCAAAAACCATGGAGTCGATTGTAATTCATAGCGACCCCTATTTGGTTTCTGATGTGGTAAACCTTTATGGAAGTAGATTGCCAGTCTTCCTTCCGTGGAGTGGGTGTTGAACTGCCAGCCTTCTGGTTAGCAGTCAGATGCTTTAGGCACTTCACCACCAGAGTTCCTTAGCATTCACTCTAACGGTATATTTTATACATTGTTGATAGGTTTAATTTACTAGAAGAACGTCTCTTAACCATCTTTCTTAAGTAGTTTTTGGTGGTAAGCCTGTATTCCAACCAGAGTAATTGGCTCTTTCTAAGGGCAATTAATTTGGTTTTATAGCTTTTCAAATTTTTTTGATATTTTGAATTTTACTATTTAAAGCATGATTTTATTTGAGTCACACAAAATGAGTTAGCTGTTACCTGCCTTCTGAGAGCTTAGATACTTTCAGAATTAATATACTTTAAGATTGTCCTTTAAGGCCAGTAATTAAAGTTCAATAAACATGAAAGAAAACCTAGATTAAGTTAAAGAGTTATGTAAAATGAAGGGGTTTGAGGAGTAAGTGCAGGAGAATAGGTGTTAATATTTTAAACTGAAGCGTTTACCCCCTTCATTGAGTTTCTTGCAGATGGTAGAGAAGTTGGGGAGCAAGGGTCAGAGAGGTCATTTAGTATCTTAATAGAATAATAATTCTTTATATGACATTGTATTTTGGGCTCTCATTTTTTTTTTTTTTAATCTTAAAGGAGAAATGTACAGTTTTTAAGTACTTTAAAACATTGAAGATTTTTTTACTTTTTAGGAACTAGTTATATCAGTCTACTTTTCTCGATTCCTTTTCTATTTTGTTGGAGACCAAAGGTTGTATCAGTGCTTTCCTTCCTTCCTGCTGTCCACTGGAGGGTAGAACATTATAAAGAAGTAGTTTATAATTCATTTTATACATAGATGTCTGTTTTTGTTCTCACTAGATAACTGCTTGAATTGTGCACAGTGTTTTAATATGGATCCAATATTAAGCAAATAAATAAATATTTACCTTTTTTTTTTGCAAAACTGGTTGCAGGGTAAAACATTTTGCTTTCATAAATTATTATCTGAAATTTGCTCGTTCGTTCAACAAATTACTTACACAATTATTAAAATTGTACAATTCTATTATTTAATTTATGTGA
Source organism: Orycteropus afer afer (assembly GCF_000298275.1). NCBI lineage: Eukaryota > Metazoa > Chordata > Mammalia > Tubulidentata > Orycteropodidae > Orycteropus > Orycteropus afer. Next base: position 4,900,680 of record NW_006921797.1, read on the forward strand.
GTTTTTTTTTTTTTGAGTGGAGAATCTACATGGAAATTTGCTTGATTGAGAGTATTTAAAGATTAAATATTTGCAGCCTAACATAGAATAATAGAACAATTTGGAAAACACTTGACTTTAGCATAAATAAACACCTTGTCAGACAAGTTACAGTAATACAATATTTTGGTGGTTACCTTTAACTGCTGATGGAACACAGTTTATGGGTTAGGAAAAGATGTTTCATTCTTTTCCCTTAATTTGAATAAGCTAATTGAGTACAGTGTTCACTAATGTTCTGTTTCTATTTTCTGGCTATCAGATGTCATTAACTCACAGTATAAGGCAATTGGGTCATCTGCTTTGGGTTTCTGAGCGGTAATAGGAATAGATAATGAATGAATTTTTTTAATATCCTTGTTTTTTCTCTTCCTCCATACTTATCCTTTTGTGGGATAGAATTCATCACAACTGTATGAATTTTAAGGTAATATTTGTAGTTTTTATATTAAAAAAATATACCAAAGCGTGCATGTTATATACTTAGAATTTTTCCCTCATAAAGCAATGAGTTATTTTTAAATCACTTTTCTTTATAGTCCTTATACCTGAGTGGTGTATGTTTGTGAGCTCATAGATTTGACTAGGGAGAAAAGGTCTATTATTGTGACCAGAAATTGTGTTTTCTTCTTATGCAAAACTAACAGGTTTATGTATTTGACCTTCAACTTTCTTATGTCGTGCCAATGAAGGTCAGCAGTTGTGACACCTGGTAAGAGATGTCTTGTGTAAATTATTCCTCCATGGAGTTCTTTGGATCCGGTACTTAAAAGTTTGTTAGTATTTAAAGAATCTTCTGAATGATAGGTTTAAATGAGGAAAAAAAAAAAAAAAAAAAAAAAGCAAGAGGACAGAAGATCCTATTTTTGTTTAAAAAGGGGGAGGAGAGTGGAAAGGAGGGTATAAAGGTGGAGTGTGTGTATGTATATGAGTGTATGTGTGCACATGCTTAATGACTCTAGAAAGACACAAGAGATTATTAACACTGGTTTTGAGGTGGGGTTGGGATTGGGAGGGGGGATTATGTCCTCAGATAAGGAAGAGCCTTATTTGCATATATAATCTTTTGAACTGTTTTAATCTTACTTTGTTTTAATTACCATTTCAAAAAATTTAACAGTTGCCCCCAATTAAAAGCATCTAGTTAGGAATCCATAATTTTTCTATTCCTTTCAATTTAGATAGTCAGATGTAGAGAGAAAACTATGTTGATTTCTCCTGTGGTTTTTCAGTCAGTTCTTTAAGAGCTAGAATTGTGTATTTCTGTAAACACCTGTTCTCATTTCATATGTTTGTTGGAGAATTAGAACTACTGAATAATGGAATGCTTAAAAAATGTTGTTGGTTCTGTTTCGTGACTTGGTTGGTAGACCAGTGGCTGTGTTTACTGATAGTGAAATAGTGACTTTTGATTACTATCCGAGATTGATAACAGGAAATTAATTCAATTAAATCTTTAAAAAAAAGATTTTGGTTGCCTAGTAGTACATAGATGTTGTCTATTTCAAAGGGTCTGCTTTGCCCATGATTTGAAAAGCAGATGAAATTGGGATTCTTATAATTTTGTAGCTGATTGTAATAATTTTGATTAAAGATTTTTGTCAGTGGGATTTGTGGAATTATGTATTCTGAGGATTGTGTGGATCAATCCATGACTTGTGACTTTGTTGTTACTGTTTTTAATTGGTGTTGAGTAGATTCCAACACATGACCCCATGTTTTGCAGAATAGGAAAAAAAGAGTAGAAAAAGGTTTTCTGAAGCATTGACCAGGCCTGTCTTCTGAGGCACATCTGTGTAGGTCCAAATCGCCAACCTTTAAGCTAAGCGCTTAACTGTTTGCACCAGGAGACTCCCTTGTGACCTTAGATATTATTGTGTCCAAGTAGACAGATACATTAGATTCTGATTCCATCTTTAGTCATTGTGGTTTTTGTCACTTATAATTTTTCATTGGCTGTTCTCTTTACTAGTAAAGGGGCTTACCTCCTAGTTGGCCTCATCATTTCCAACTTTAGTTCCTTTAAGCTGGAGCATCCTCAGAGCACCTGTTTTTGTGCATTTAATTCTGTTGTGCAGTGAACTGACACTAGCCTTCCCTGTAGGCATTGCCTCCCCTTTCAGCAGTAAGAGGGTTGGATAGGGTCTGTGTCTGATCATTGGCAGTAAACTGATTGATTGTAGGATGTTACCATGGTGAGGAATTTAGCCTCTGGAGTCAGCTATACCTGATTTGAACCCCTAATTATTAAATGTGTGGCTTTGGTTTCTGCATCTAATAAATGGGAATAAAGAATAATCAGAATTTTCCTTATAGAACAGTTGTGTAAAGCAGTTTGCATAGGGCCTAGCACATAGGAAGTACTCAGTAAATGCCAGTTATTATTTGGTGGCCTTTGTTAGCTGTAGCAACAACAGCTGTAGAGAAAGGCAGAAAAGGAACACTCATCCTGACAGCTTATCCTGTAAACCTACCATGGCTTCCTGTGGCAACTGCAGAGAATGGGATGGTTAGAATTTCCAATTCAGAGGGCTAGGGCTACATTTGTTAACTCTGCTTGTGTTGCTTATCCTAAAATTAGGATGTGTATTGTGAATATAAGTTTCATCTATTCCATTAGAAGCTTAGATAGATAATTGTTATAATTAGAATATTATTTAAACAAAAATTAACATGCCATAACATGTTGGTTGTAAGAAGTTACACTATTTGACACTCTTCAGTTGACATTCTGGTCTTTGACCACTAATCTTCTTTTTCTAAGCTGCATTATGTCACAGATCTCTCCTTGATTGGAATTTATTTGTTGACTTCCAGTCTGTCTGACTAGGCAGGGCCTTCCTTGAGGACAGTTCTGTGCTTCACCCATCTTTGTATCCTGTTACGGTGCCTGGGACACTGTATACTTTCCATTCATGTTGCGCTGATTCCCTGAAGCCCTCTGACCATGGGTTTCTTAGTACAAGAGTACCTTGCTTCTTTTAGGGTGGTTCATATATACAAAACTACCACTTGGCCTCACTGTGTTTATACTCTCTGAGAGTCTGCTGGATAACTGCTTCTTGCCTCTGTAGTTTTGGAGTCTGTAGAATCTTATTTTGGCTGGGAACAACATAGACTTACTGAGAAAACAAAACAAAAAAAACCCCAAACAAAACCAAGCCTGTTGCCTTTGAGTTGATTCCAACTGATAGGGACACTATGGGACAGAGAAGAACTGCCCCATAAGGTTTTCAAGGCTGTGATCTTTATGGAAGCAGACTACCTCATCTTTCTCCCATAGAGTGGCTGGTAGGTTTGAGTTGCTGACCTTTTGGCTAGTAGCTGAGCACTTTAACCACTGTGCCCCCAGGGCTCCTAGGAGGCAAAACCTAGGTGCAAATCCTGGGTAAAAGAAACAGAAGACGTTAGTTATTAAACTTGAATTGGAGTGTAATTTGAACTTGTTTACTTGTTCCTGATACTCTTGTACTTTTGTTTCTCGTCTATTCCCTTGTGTGTGTGTGTGTGTGTGTGTGTTTTCTGATTTGAACCCACACCTTTATCTGACACTGATAAGCCATTTTTGCTTGGCTTTTACCTCTGGTTCTTGGTCTCAGCATTTGTCTTTAGTCCCTACACTTACTGATGCCTTTCCTTCTGACTGTGGCCTTCTTAAAGGATGTAAATGCTCCTTGCCCTCTTCAAATCGTCCATCACTGCACAAGCAATTACGTGGCTCAGAGTAGCTCTCAATTTTGACCTTTCCTGATCTGCTGTCAATAATCTAGCATAGGTGTATACATCCTGTGCTGTTGCTTCCTATGTTTCTTCTGTTGAATATAGGCAGACAGTGGCATTATAGTTTCATTTAAGAATGACGAATGGTGATGACACAGTGTTGGAAGATAGAGGAGGGTCAGAGTTGGAAGAAATAGGAGTAGGTGATGTTAGCACTCGGTTGCCAGGATGAACTGGGGGAAGATCTCTACTTCTAACTAATGATGAAAATTATCCAGGATAGTCTGAAATCTTGAGTGTTTGAAGTAGAAGGTGGGGATAAGAGGACTTAGTAGGTATGATTCTTTTATACCATTTGAAGCCTACCAAAGTAGGAAATGACTTATCAAAAGGGAGTTGAGATGCTTTCTGGAAATCAGAATTTTCTGTCAGGGAAGATTTTCAATTTTAATGATTTTCAGTTTTAAAACTGTGAACTAAAATCATTGCCACAAGATTTTAGTGATTTTTTTAAAAAATGTATTTATAAATAAAAAATTTTAAATTTGTCAGCTTTTAAAATTACTACATTTAAAAGATAAATATTTTTACTTTCCTTTGTTAATAAAATAGTCAAGGCACAATTAAATGGGGAATGAACAGAATTTATCTTACGATTTTTTTTTTTTTTGTCCTTTTCTACCCTTTGTTTACTTGTCTACAGGACAATACTTTTATTTAAGTACATAACTTAATGTTTTGTGTCTCTGGGTTCATTGCTGCTTATATGTGGTCCCCCCCCCCCCAATTTGTTGCTTATCTACTTGGTTTGTTCCCCTTTTTTGGGGTCGTATACTTTGGTGAATCTACCTTATTTCATCTAGCTTTGTTGCTCTGTCTTGTATTTTCTTCCAGATGACTCATGTATGTGTTGCTAGTAGATACTGGTTGGTTGGTTCGTTGGGTCTCACAGATCAACACAGGAGTGACTTCATACAAGTGAATACTGGTAGTGACAGGAAAAGTAGCTTGTCTTGGAGGGTGGAGGAAATTGTGTTGCAGAATTGAAAAACCAAACCCACTGCTGCTGAGTCAGTTCCAACTAATAGTGACCTTATAGGACAAAGTAGAACTGCCCTATAGGGTTTCTTTTTTCTTCTCTTAATTTTTATTGTGACTTGGGTACAAATTTACAAAGTACATTTCTTTTACATTCAATAGTTCATATACATTTTGTTTCTTGGTACTGATTACAATCCCTACAATATAACAACTTTCCTCCTACTTGCTCCCTCTGGTTACCCCTTCCCAGTGTTCTTACTTAAGCATTCCTGCCTGCCTGGGTTTCTTTCTGTGTAAATGCTGCCCTTCTGGATACCATGATTGACTCTTCTAAGGAGTACATCTCCCTGGTGTAGTTGTTCAGCTTGTAGGCCTGTCTATTTGGCAGAGAATTGAGCCTTGGGAGTGAATCCACCCATAGGGTTTCCAGGGCTGCACAATCTCTATAGAATCAGGTTGCCATGTCTTTCTACCGTGGAGTGGCTGGTGGGTTTGAACTGGTGACCTTTTGGTTAGCATCTGAGCATTTACTGTGCCACTATAAGCATTTACTGTGCCACTAGTGGTTGCAGCATACTAATGATCTTTTGATAACTAGTTAGATAAATCCACATGGTATTATTTAAAGGTCATGATTTGAAGCCCTCTTGAACAGTTGTCAGTGTGGATAGTGGGGGAAAAAAAACTTGGGTTTTAAGTTAGGTTTGGGAATAAATTCTGCAGTTTTTACTTTACTACCTGGGAAACTTTGGATACACTTTATTTGCCTCCCTGAGCCTTAGTTTCCTTATTTGCAAGACACTACTTATACACCACCTGTTTGTCAGTTTGTGGTGATGGCTTGCATGTTGATACCATTCTGGAAGTTAACACAACCAGTATTTCAAATACCAGCAGGGTCATCTGTGATAGATAGGTATTACCGAGGTTTCCAGACTAAGACAGACTGGGAAGAAAGGAGATCTGCTTCTGAAAATTAGCCAGTGAAAACCCTAGGGATCACAACAGAATATTGTGCTGGAAGATGAACTCCCTAAGTTGGAAGCCACTCAGAATATACAGTGGCTACAACAATGGATTCAAGCATACCAATGATTGTGAGGAAGGATTAATTAAAATAAAGGAGATAGCATAAGTTAAGAATACACACTGTCATCAAGTAGATTCTGACTCATAGCGACCCCCATTGGGTTTCCAAGGCTGTAAATCTTTATGGGAGCTGACTGCCCCATCTTCCGCAAAGTGTCTGATGGGTTGGAAGCACCAACCTTTTGGTTAGCAGCCGAGTGTGTTAAGCACTACACCATCAGAGCTGCTTAAGAACAGTCCATATCCCCAGTCAGCTCTTAGATGATTGGTAAAACAGGAGACTTAATAGCAATATAAAACAAGGAAGTTATTGTGGTTCATAGTAATTTTCCCCAGTTTGTTCATATTTAAGGAGCCTTGGTTGTGCAGTGGTTAAAGTACTCGACTGCAAACTGAAAGATGAGTGGTTTGAGCCCGCTAGCCATTCTGCATAAGAAAGATATGGCAAGTCTTCTCTCCTTGGAAACTATGGGACATTTCTCCTCTGTACTGTCAGATTGGTATGAGTCAGAATCGACTCAGTGGCAGTTGGTTTGGGTTTTTGGTTTGTCCACCTTCAGTCCCAACAAGTTTTAGCAGCAGAATTCAAAGTGCGCTAACAGCGCAATGCAGCAAGCCATGGGAGCTCACTCCATGTTCTTCCTTTTGGCACAGTTTGGCCATGTTTTCAATGTTTGAAGTTCTTGGAAGGGCTTATTGTGTTCTTCTCCATGATCATTGTGCATTTTGACTCAGGAGTCTCAAGCATTCCTTACATTCTCTTATCAAGCTTCTTTCAGTGTGCATATAATTATATACTTGCTATATTTTTTCATTTGCATTTTATTAGCATTTTTATTTGGCTTGCTAATTGCATTTGTTCTTGTTACAGAGTTGCATAGGCTTTAAATGTCTCCCTTAGTCTTGTTTTTCCAAATAAAGCCCTGTTAATTTTAGCATGTTACTTTGCATGAAGTGAAGTATTCCACAAATTCATTTACTACTTTGGTGCCATATAAGATGCTCAGTAAATGTCCATTTCTCTTCCTTTCCCCTTCGTCTAGTGGTTTTCAATCACACTCGGTATAATGCTAAGCCAAATTTCTTTCTGTAGCCCATGAGACTTCCTCCCACCCTCCATGATCTGGCCTCCTGACCACCTCTCAAATATTACTTCATGGCACTCTTCCTTGCTCAGTATGTCCCAACCTATACTGACTTGACACCCACTGAACATGCTCCTCCTGTCTTAATTGCTTTGCTTTCTGCCTCATGTTTGCGCTGAGATGATCAAATGGCTGATTGTTTTGTTATTCTTTAAAGTCCCGTCTAGAATTTAAACTCCATGAGAACAGGGGTGGGCTCTAATTACCACTCCATCTATATTACCTAGAATAGGACCTGTAGATCCTTCGTAAATATTTGAATGAATTATTATCTTAGAAATGTTTTTGTGACCAGCTGATAGCCTTAAACTGATTCATATTTACAATAATATACTAGAAATAATGCATTAAAAGGTTATCAGCATTTAAGGAGGGGGTCAGAAGAGGCTTTACTAAATTGATATTTACATTTGGGAAGCCCGTGGATTTATGTGAGTGCTGCTTACTTTTTTTGAAGGAACATACTTACAGATGGTATTTGCATCAGTCTGGAAAAAAAACCCCAAGCAAAAGGATAATTAATGAACCAATCTGAAAATGTTTGTTCCAGTCGTAAATGTTAGGTTGTCAGAAGTTGACATATCATTTTTAAATTAAAATACATATTCTATCATTCAAATAAGATGGGTAGGGGCTAGATATCCCCATTTATGGTTAATTAAAGGTATAAGAGATTTGTCTGTCTTTAATAATGTTTACCTCTGATATTCTTACCTGGTTAAACATGGTCAGCTTAGGTTGGTACAGGCATACCTCGGCTATACTGCGGCTTGATTCCAGACTACCTCAGTAAAGCGAGTTACACAAATTTTGGGGTTTCCCAGCACATATAGAAGTTATGTTAACACTATATGGTATTCAATTAAATGTGCAATGTTGTTGTTGTTAGGTGTCATTGAGTCAGCTCTGACTTTTAGTGACCCTATGTACAACAGCACCAAACACTGCCCGGTCCTGTGCCAACCTCATGATCCTTGCTATACCTGAGTCCATCATTGCAGCCACTGTGTCAGTCTATCTCATTGAGGGCCTTCCCCTTTCTTGCTGACCCTCCACTTTACCAAGCATGATATCCTTCTCCAGTGACTGGTCCCTTTTGACAACATGACCAAAGTAGGTGAGGCAAAATCTGGCCATTCTCACTTCCAAGGAACATTCCAGCTCCAGCTGCACTTCTTTCAGGACAGATTTTTGTTCGTTCTTTTGGCAGTCCATGGTTCTTTCAGTATTCTTCGTCAACACCACAGCTCAAAAGCATGAAGTCTTCTTTGGTCGTCTTTGTTCATTGTCCAGCTCTCACATGCATATGAGGCAATTGAAAATACCATGGCTTGGGTTAGGTGCACCTTAGTATTCAAGGAGACGTCTTTGCTCTTCAGCACTTTAAAGAGGTCTTTTGCAGCAGATTTGCCCAGTGCAATACGTCATCTGATGTCTTGACTGCAGCTTTCATTGGTGTTGATTGTGGACCCATCCCCCCCCAAAAAAAAACAAAAAAACACCAAACTTACTGCTGTAGAGTTGATTGCAACTCAGAGACCCCTCCTTAGGTATCTGAGGTGGTATCTCTATGGAAGTAGATTGCCCAGTCTTCCTTCTGAGGAGTGGCTGGGAAGTTTGAACTGCCAGCCTTCTGGTTAGCAGTCATATGGCCTTAGGCATTATGCCACCAGAGCCCCTGATTGTAGAACTACCAATTTGAAATCTTTAACTGCTTCAATCTTTTCTCCATTTATTGTGATACTGCTTATTGGGTCCAGTTGTGAGGATTTTAATTCTCTTTCTGTTGAGATGTAATCCATACCGCAGGCTGAAGTCTTTAATCTTTATCAGTAAGTGCTTCAAGTCATCCTCACTTTCAGCAAGCAAAGTTTTGTCGTCTGTATATTGCAGGTTGTTAATGAGAGTCTTCTTCCAACCCTCATGCCAAGTTCTTCTTCATATAGTCCAGCTTCTCAGATTATTTGCTCGACATACAGATTGAGTAAGTGTGGTGAAATGATACAACCGTGACTCATTCCCTTCCGGATTTTGGAACCAAGTAGTATCCCCTTGTTCTATTCGAATGACAGTTCTTGTCTGTGTACAGGTGTCTGAGGAGCGCAATCAAGTGTTCTGGAATTCCCATTTCCAACTGTGCAATAACATAATAAAACAGTTTGAAATATTGTGAAAATTACCAAAATGTGACACAGACACACAAAGTGAGCTGGTGCTGTTGGGAAAAATGGTGCTGATGGACTGCTGGATATAGGGTTGCCACAGATCGGCAATTTGTGAAAAACGCAGTATCTGTGAAGTTCAGTAAAGCAAAACACAGTAAAATGAGATATGCCTACATATGAGTCAGGGCTGTCTTTGTTATGTGATAGCAGATCATTTCAGATTAGTTTAAGCCAAAAGGGGGAATTGATCAGCACATGGAATCTAAGATGAATGTGAATAATGGGAAGAGCATTGAGGCAGCCGGATTTAAGAACAACCAGAACCAGAGCTATTTGAATGTGACTAGGAATCTCTGTCAAGAGGCTGCAGGTTTTCGTTTGTAGATATACTTCATTCTCTCAGTTCTTCATGTGGTGGTAAACATAACTTGGCACTGCTGTGTTGGCAGTCCCTGAGTTTTTATCTTCTGTTTTCCCTTGCTGCCTATTTCATTTGGAAAGTTCTTGAAGGATTGTGTTCAGTTCAGTTGGGAAGGTGCCCACCATGACCAGACACCATATAAAACTATGGCAGCTCCCAAGTACCTGCCGTGTTTTTTTGTGTTCACCCATATGTGTTGGAGAGGGCTGAGGAGAGCAGTGCACTTAGAATAATTGAGTACACAAAGGGGGCTACTGGGCAGACCTTCCTTCTCCACCCAAATAATGGGTCCATTTACATTTGGGAATACTGTACCTTTGATCTGTGACACATTGTCATTTAAAATTCTCTTCTAAACAGAAATGACACATCTCTTGGTCTGCGGTTTCTAAGCTTTTCAAATACAAGATCCACTTTTAAAATGAAAAATTGAGAGTCTCTCATGTGATCATAATTCAGTTTTATGTACTGTACTATATATACTTTGTCTATAGCTAATGTGGTGCTGTTGGAATGAATTGGTCTTCTCAAAATTAGATACATAGTAAAAAATTTGATACTATTTATTTTGATTTCCTTTTATTATTGAACAGCTAGCTAATGGAAGCTGATACTGAAGGCAATTAGATTTTCAACTGGTTAATTATGAAAATTAAAATATATTGTAATCTCCAAGGAACCAGACATTTAAATAATTTTAGCATGGAACACAAGTAACAAGTTATATATTTTGAACAATTATTATTTTAAATAAGACTTCATCTGTTTAGCAAAATAAGAAAACAAGTAGCTATTCAGAAAAAAAGCCTTTTGTGATTGAGTGACCTTAGAGATATCATTCTTTCTCGACTTGATTTATCTTTAAATCATTGGACTGGGTCTGAGTTTCTTCAGGATCTAATGCTGTCTGACCCTATAATTGTGAATATAATTAAAAAATTAAGTCAGTGTTCATCCAGATTACATGGAAATTGTACAATACTGGGCTCCACAGATTAATTATTACCATGAACAGTTTTTTTTTTTCCTAGTGAAAACAGACGGGTTCTCAATTTTGAACAAATTAGTCCCAAAGAAAATATTTTTTAGATACCCAAAGAAGAAACTTTTATTATTTTATTCAGTAATTTCTGAGTTCAGTTGCATTTGTTATATCTCATTTCACTATAGAGAAAAATAAATAATTACCACCAAATACATTTTTAAAAATGATTTTGAAGGCTGTTCTCTTAATTGTGTGATTATTGAATGTCAAAGTCAATAGTTTTTCATTGTTTAAGGTTTTATCTTGCTTTGTGAGTATACATTATAGAAATTGTGTTGTGAAAGTATCTCTCTTAAGCACTATGAGAAAATACTATTTATATTCTAGTATTTGAAAAATTATGAGTAAGTTTCAAGTACTGCCCATATCATCTACTAATTGAGAAGCTGTGGGTTAGAATTATTAACAGTAAAAATACTCAAACCAACCCAAACTCACTGCCATTGAGTCAATTCTGACTCATAGTGACCCCTGCCAGGTTTCCAAGGCTGTAAACCTTCATGCAAGCAGACTGCCTCTTCTTCCACAGAGCCGCTGATGGGTATGAACCATCGGCCGTTTGGTTAGCAGCCAAATGCCTTCACCACTACATCACCAGAGCTCCTTAGAAATACGCAAGTGAGTGGTATGACAGGAGAAGGAGAGGGAATCTATTAGGGCATAAATATGCCAAACAGCTTGGTCTTTTCTGGCACCTTGATTGGCTTATGTCTGGCACAAATTGGAGAGTGATGAGAAAGGAGCAGGAAAGGTAAACAGAAATCATGTCACGGTGTGTGTGTGTGTGTGTGTGTGTGTGTGTGTGTGTGTGTGTGTGAAGGAAGAGGATGGGGATTGGTAGGGTATTGAAGAAAGTAAGTGGAGGCAGGATCCAGATCCTATGGCCTTATGGGTAAGCAAGGCTTTGGAAAGTTGTACCTGTTCAAGAAGTTTGAGCCTAGAGAGTAATGTAATCAGATCATTCTGGCAGCTGTTTGGAGTCTACATTGGTGTTCAGGAGGCTTTTGTCATGATTAGAGGTGAGAAGTGAAGTTCTTAACCAAGAGCTCTGAATGATATCAGACTTTAGGCTATATAGCACAATCACCTGGATTAAAAGGCAGATTGCACAGCTCCACCCACAGAGTCTCTGATTCATAGATAATGGGGTGGGACCTGAGATTTTGCATTTTTAGCAAGTTCACTGGTGATGCTGATACTGCTGGTTTGGGGACCACTCTTTTGAGAGCCACTGGACTGCATAAAGGGAATGAAGAGGAGTAAAGAGGTGGAGGGATTCAAGGAGGTGGAATTGGATGACTCACTGGTTATTGTGGGTCTCTACCTCCTGAGCTTTATTTACATTGACTATTATGCAATCTTAGCTCATTTAGAGCTGCTGACTTTTGACCAGGGGAGAAAGGGTAGGGATTAGCTTCTGAGAACATTTCTTTGGATATATGTGCATTTTTTTTCTGAATATTATCAACTGATACATTGTATTATCACTCTATTACTGGAAATCTTTTCCATTTCTGTATTGCACTCCTATTATAATGGTTAGTGGTTTTATACGAAATTTATTGCCTCACTAAAAATGTCTTCTGTGGCATTACCTAGTATAGGCGTAATGCAGTAGTTTCTAAAATGTTTTGAGATAGTAGCATTATTTTGCATAGTTTTTAAAATTAAATGTCTTCCATGACCATTCTTTTCTTAGTTTTGGCTCTTTAATGATGTTTCCTGGAACCCTTGGGATAGTGATTGAGATGTGAATTGGATTATTTTTATAACTCTGAATCTGAGCATAATGAAATGATGTTTTTTAAAAAGCATGGATAATTGTAAAATTTGGAATTTTAGGGTTTTTAAAAAAAATTTGTTTCTATGCATAACATCAGTTCTACTTGTACATTTCAGTGATATTAATTACATTCTTCACATTGTACACTCATTTTTGCTTGCTTTTTCCAAACTGTCCACCACCATTAACATACCTATAGTGCATGCCAAGCTAAAACCCCCTCACTCCCCTCCCTTCTGCCCCTGCTAACCACTAATTACTTTTGGTTTCTGTATATTTGCTTATATCATATAAGTGATACCGTACTGTATTTATCCCTTTGTGTCTGACTTCGTTTCACTCAGCATAATGTCTTCAAAATTAATAAGTGTTTTGGCATGATTCTTCTTGATGGCTGAACAATGTTCTGTTCCATTGTATGTATATACCACAGTTGCTTATCCATGCATTGTTGTGTTGTTGTTATGTGCTGTTGAGTTGGACCCGACTCATAGCGACCCCTCCTTGGGTTTCTGAGGCAGTATCACTACGGAAGTAGATTGCCCAACCTTCCTTATGAGGAGTGGCTGGTGCGTTTGAACCTCCAGCCTTGTGGTTAGCAGTCAAGTGCCTTAGGCACTATGCTACCAGAGCTCCGCATCCATGCATTAGTTGAGGGACATCTTCATTTCCGCTTTTTGACTGTTGTGAACAGTGCTGTAATGATTATTGGTGTACATGTGTCTGTTCCTATTGCTGCATTCAGGTCTTTTGGGTATATACTTAGGAGTAGAATTGCTGGGCCATCTGGTAGTTCTTTGTTCAACTTTTTGAGGAACTGCCAAACTGTTTTCCACCATGGCTGAACCATTTTGTACTGTTGCATCAATTTTGCATTGATGAGGGTTCTAAGCCTGTTTCTGTGACTGCAAGGGGGTTATAATTATTATTTCTACTTTAGATGTGATGATTGTACAAGGTATAAACTTGGCATTTAAAGTCTTTTAAAGAAATTATTATCTATAGAGTTTAGTTTCTACTGACACGTAAACATGTTGTTGTTGTTATGTGCCATCGAGTCGGCCCCAACTCATAGCGACCCCTCCTTGGGTTGCCAAGGCAGTATCACTATGGAAGTAGATTGCCCAACCTTCCTTCCGAGGAGTGGCTGGTGGGTTTGAACCGCCAGCCTTCTGGTTAGGAGTCAAGTGCCTTAGGCACTATTAAAGTGCATATTAAATCCCCACTTTTGCTATTGATTTATGAACAATATTATCCAAGAAAATAATAAAATGTAATCACCATCATTGCCTTAACAACTGAAATGTACTTTTCCTTTTGTTAAAAAAAAAACTCACTGCCATCAAGTCTGACTCATAGCGACCCCTCCTTTGGTTTCCAAGGTGGTATCTCTATGGAAGTAGATTGACCGGTCTTTCTTCTTCTGAGGAAGTCTACTGGTTAGCGCCACCAGAGCTCCCATTTTGTTAAAAGAACACATAAAATAAATGAGTATGTAACACAGACATAAATTTTAGAGATTCAAGAAATCCTAAAATAAAAGGTAAATTTTGTTAAGTTAGAGGACAGGATGATTAAAAGCTAATTACTTTATTTAAAATGATTGTTTATGAGGATAATTGGGTTGGTAAAGTAAAGGCAGAGGGTAGGTAACACTTGTACCCCTTTGGCCCTTATCTGTATTTTCCTTTAGGGAGAACAATGAAGTGTCTAAAGATTTTAACAAAGTAAATACTTGAAGTTATTGTACTCAAATGCGGAGGCGTTTTTTTAGGCTCAATAGTTATATATTTTAAAAAGTATGCTATAGTATTTTAATAGTAAAATTTACACAACTTTGTGGAAAGAGGAAACATGTCAAATTATTCATATTCTTTTATGCATGCCGACTGAAGCAGTAATAACATTGCGAAATATGTGATATATGGACCACTTTGAACATGGTTTGTAATTCTTTAAATTCTTCTTTGTTGATTCCTTTTCACTTAAAGTAGGAACATTTGCCTTAAAACTTTGAGTAGCCAGATGAACACTTTTTTTTCTTTTCTGTTTTTATTGTGATTTGGGTGAAAGTTTACAGAGCTAACTCACTTTCCATACAGCAGCTCACATACACATACACATACACTTTGTCTCAGGACATTGACTACAATTTCCCACAGTGCAACAGCTCCCCTCCTATTTCCTCCCCATAGTTACCTCTTCCTTGTATCCTTCCCTCCCATGCGCTCCTGCCCTCTGAGCTGTCTACCTGTGCATAACTAGCCCTTCTATTCTCTCATTATTGATCTCTCCAAGGAGTGTATCTGCCTGTTGTAAATGTTGAGCTCATATGCCTGTCTTTTGTTTGGCTGGAAGCCACAGAAGTGGGCAGGTGAACACTTTTAAATATAATTTTAAAAAAGATATTCATAAATTTTTCTTCTCCCCCGCTTCTGGCAGAAATCTGGTTTCCATTATATAGGTAGTCCCTGACTTACGATGGGGTTCAGTTCTAATGACTCCTTTGTAAGCAGATTTTGATATTAAGTTGAATATGTGTTGGTTTTATTTTTCTTTTACCCCCTTCTTTTTAGTTTTCATTATTACTGCCTTTTATTAGCAGTATTTTTATAAATCTGACAGTGTCTTTAGCAATAAATCATAAAATTGAACATCTCCAAAAAGTGAACATCTTAGAAAGGTAACATTAGTAAATTATGTACTGCAGCATATTACTAACAATGTATACCTAAAAAACCCAACCAAACAATGGGTGATCATAGGTGTGGTTTGTTGTAACTTGAGTATGTCCTAAGTCAGAGACAACCTTTATAATGTGCTTCATTCTGATTTTATATATCATCACATGTAAAGATCTAGCTTAACACAAGACATTGAAAGTTGCGGATAATCTCCCATGTTATAATTTGAAAGTCCAAAGTACAATTTTAAAACTGGTAGTGGAGTTTTTATTTTGTAACACATTTTTGATACTAAAATAAGTAAAATCAAAATGCTATCATTATATAGCCTTTAGCATTGTTAAAATGTTTTTGAAAAACCAAAGCAAACTCCAAAAGGTTAAAATACATTTTAAAGTAAATATATATTTTACTATAAAATTCTGTAAGATATTTAAAATTTAAGGACAAGTGAGTTGGAATTGATTGCCACTAACCAACAATGACATAGTTTTGTTCACAACGTATAGGCAACCCAACCCCAGAAGATGTCATATTTTAGAGTAAATTTAATTGAGGGTGAAAACAAAGGAAGCTGAAAATAGATGTTGAGGTGTCAAAGGAAGTTATCAAGGTTTTGACAATTCAAGGGCTATTGGGAGGTCCTTGCAGGAAGGAATATTTTAGTAGCAAGACTAGTAACCATGGACACATTTTAAAAATGTCAAATCATAGAGTCACAATTCACCAAGCCACAGTGATGAATTTTACTGAGCTTCGAAACCTGGATATATTGGAATTGTTATTTAATGTTATTTTAAGGTGTGTTGCTAAACATACACTTTGAAATTAAGTGCAAGTTTGTTGAGGTTGAGTAAGGAATATAATTTTGTTTTTCTCTAGTAGATTAGTTGGTAATAATTCTTTCATATATTCCTTTTAGGAATATATTGGGAATATATCCAACATAGTTCATTAACCTGTGGACTTTGACGTAGGCCTGGTGGGGATGAATTTGGGGTGAGGAGACATATATTGTTTTTGTACTTGAATGAAGTACTGACTTTTCACTGTGCAGCTGTAACTAATTTGGACTATTGCTCTTGCCTTCTAAGTATTAAAAAATAAAACAATGGGACAGCTCTTCAATTCAGATTTAGATTTAGGTACTTTTTTTTGGAGACTCTCTGACCATATAGGAGCTTTGGTGGCATAGTGCCTAAGGCACTTGACTGCTAACCAGAAGGCTGGTGGTTCAAACCCAACAGCTACTCCTTGGAAGGAAGATTGGGCAATCTACTTTTGTAGTGATACCACCTTGGAAACCCAAGGAGGGGTTGTTATGAGTTGGATCCAACTGACTTGATGGCAGTGAGTTTTTTTTTTTTTGGTTTTCTATGACCTTATGTTTTACACATTTATATGAATATTGTTGTGTATCAGCAAGTTATATACAGAAAATGAAGCTGATAACTTTTCAAAAATGATTTATTGATTAGAAAATACATTCATACTGTTCAAAATTCAAGTGTTCTTTTTTCCCCTCTTCCTCATTTCTTAGATACCTGGTTACTTTACTGGAGTCAGTCAGTGCTATCAGTTTCCTCTCTATCCTTACAGAGAAATAATACATACATTATTATATACAGACGCATATATATGCACTGTGTATATTATATGTTGTTGTTATGTGCTGTCGACTCCGACTCATAGTGACCTTAATGAAACACTGCCTAGCCCTGTGCCAGCCTCACGGTCTGTACTATACCTGAGCCCATCGGTGCAGCCACCATGCCAGTCCATCTTGTTGAGGGCCTTCCCTTCTTTTGTTGATGTATTATATATAAACATAATGTATAAATTATATGTATTACATATAAACCAAAAAAACCAAACTCACTGCCGTCGAGTGAATTCCAACTTACAGCAACCCCTCCTTTGCTTTCGCACATGTTATCTCTATAGAAGTAGATTGCCCAGTCTTCCTTTTGAGGAGTAGCCTGAGTGTTTGAACTGCCAGCCTTCTAGTTAGCAATCACGTGCCTTAGACACTATACCACCAGAACTCCTGTCAGCCTGGAGCAGTGGAAAGTGGGAGTTTGTGTGCCTGGAGTGAGTGCTTCAGGTAGGATGCAGT
Source organism: Orycteropus afer afer (assembly GCF_000298275.1). Lineage (NCBI taxonomy): Eukaryota > Metazoa > Chordata > Mammalia > Tubulidentata > Orycteropodidae > Orycteropus > Orycteropus afer. The sequence goes on from NW_006921797.1 coordinate 4,917,928, forward strand.
AAGTTAGCCTAGGAGACAGGTGTTTATGAGTGTGGAGCGAGTACCCTGGGGGTAGACCGTGGTAAGCCAGCCTGGGAGCAGCGGAAGGTGGGTGTTTGTGTGGAGTGCCCTGGGGGCAGGCTGAGTAAGTGAGCAGGGTGGGGGAGACCAGGAAATGAGCAGAGCAGTTTGGAACAGCTAACGGAGCCAAACTTGTCTGTCAGTTTGTTGTACTGTGGTGGCTTGAGTGTTGCTATGAAGGGTGGAGACTGTGCCACTGGTGTTTCAAATGCCAGCAGGGTTACCCCTGGTGACAGGTTTCAGTGGAACTTCCAGACTAAGACAGACTTGAAAGAGGGAAGAGGCCATCCACTTCTAAAAGAATTGGCCAGTGAAAACCTTATGAATAGCAATGACTTTTTTTTAAATCGTGATTTGGGTGAAAGTTTACAGAGCAAATTCACTTTCCATACAGCAGTTCACATATACTTTGTCTCATGTCATTGACCATAGTTT
>NW_006921797.1:4919052-4933630 GCF_000298275.1 Orycteropus afer afer
ATATATAATATGCAATATTTATTACAATAATACAATAATCAATATAATATATACGAATATATATTATATATATTTGTATAATAATTATCACTGTGTGATATATTAATGGAAAACTTTATGAATAGTCCTGAAACATTGTGTGATACAGTACCAGAAGATGATCCCATCAGGTCGGAAGGCACTCAAAATATGACTGGAGAAGAGGTGTCTCCTCAGAGTAGAGATAATATTAATGACACGGATGGAGTAAAGCTTTCGGGAACTCTGTTTGCTGATGTGGCACATCTCAAGGTGAGAAGAAACAGTTGTAAACATCCATTAATAATTGGAACATGGAATGTATGAAGTATGAATCTAGGAAAATTGTAAGTTGTCAGAAATGAAATGGAACACATAAAGATCGATATCCTAGACATTAATGAGATGAAATGGACTGTTTTTGGCCATTTTGAATCAGATGATTATGTGATGTATGTTGAGAATGACAAATTGAAGAAGAATGGCATGGCATCCATTGTCACACAGAATGTATTAAGATCTATCCTGAAGTAAAATGCTGTCAATGATAGGATAACACCTGTATGCCTGCGAGAAAGATCAGTTACTGTTACTACTGTTCAAATCTATGAACCAACCACCAAAGCCAAAGATGAGGAAATTGAAGATATTTACCAACTTCTGCAGTCTGATATCGACCAAATGTGCGATCAAGATGTGTTAATTGTCACTGGTGGCTGAAATGCAAAACTTAGAAACAAAGAAGAATTGCCAGTAGTTGGAAAATTTGACCTTGGTGATAGAAATGGTGCTGGAGATTGCATGTTAGAATTTCGCAAGACCAACAACTTATTCATTGCGAATACCTTTTTTCAACAACACAGATGACAGCTGTACACATGGACTTTGCCAGACGGAGTACACAGGAATCAGATTGACTACATATGTGGCAGGAGGTGATGGAGACACTCCATATCTTCAGCCAAAACCAGGCCAGCAGTTGACTGTGGTCCAGACCATCAACTGCTCATGTGCAAGTTCAAGTTGAAGCTGAAGACAATGAAAAGTCCACGAGAGCCAAAATAGGACTTTGATTATATTCCTCCTGAATTTAGAGAGCATCTGAAGAATAGATTTGATGCATTGAACATCTGTGACTGAAAACCAGAGTAATTGTGGGATGATATAAAGAACATCATCCGTGAAGAAAGTAAAAGGTCATTAAAAAGACAGGACAGGGGGAAAAGACCAAAATGGATATCAGGAGAGACTCTGAAGCTTGCCCTTGAATGGAGAGTAACTAACGCAAATGGAAGAATCAAAAGGATGAAAGAGTTGAACAGAAGATTTCAAAGAGCAGCTCGAGAAGACAGAGTCAATTATTATAATGAAATGTGCAAAGACCTGGAGTTAGAAAACCAAAAGGGAAGAACACACTCAGCATTTCTCAAGCTGAAAGAACTGAGGAAAAAAAAATAAGCCTTGAATTGCAGTATTGAAAGATTCCATGGGCAATATGTTGAATGATTAAAATGTTGAACATTAAAAGAAGATGGATAAAATACACAGAGATGCTATACCAAAAAGAACTGGTAGATGATCATCTATTTCAGGAGGTGGCGTATGATTAAGATCCAATGGTATTGAAGGAAGAAGTTGAAGCTGTGCTGAAGGAATTGGCAAAAAACAAGGCCCCGGGAATTGAGGGACTACCCATTGAGATATTTCAACAAACGGATGCCACACTGGAGGCATTCCTTGGTTATGTCAAGGATTTGGAAGACAGCTACCTGGCCAACTGACTGGAAAAGATCCATATTTGTATGTATTCCAAAGAAAGGTGATCCTCCAGAATGTGGAAATGATCGAACAATATCATTTATATCATACACAAGTAGAATCTTACTGAAGATAATTAAAAAATATTTGCAGCAGTATATTGACAGAGAACTTCCAGAAATGCAAGCTGGGGCAGAAGGGGCCGTGAAGCAAGGGACATTATAGCTAATGTCAGATGGATCTTGGCTCAAAACAAAGGATCCCAGAAAGATATTTACTTGTGTTTTATTAACAATGCAAAGGCATTCAATTATGTGCATCATAACAAGTTGTGGGTAACACTGAGAAGAATGGGAGTTCCAGAACAGTTAATTGTACTCGTTGTTGTTGTTTGCCGTCGAGTCAGCCCCAACTCATAGTGACCCCTCCTTGGGTTTCTGAGGTAGTATCACTACGGAAGTAGGATTGCCCAACCTTCCGAGGAGTGGCTGCTGGGTTTGAACCGCCAGCCTTCTGGTGAGCAGTCAAGTGCCTTAGGCACTATGCTACCAGAGCTCCTATTGTACTCATTAGGAACCTGTATATAGACCAGGAGTCTGTCATTAGAACAGATCAAGGGGATACTGCATGATTTGAAATCAGGAAGTGAGTGCACTAGGGTTATATCCTTTCACCATACTTATTCAGTCTGTATGCTGAACAAATAATTTGAGAAGCTGGACTATATGAGGAGGAACATGGCATCAGAATTGGAGGAAGACTCATTAACAACCTGAGATACGCAGATGACACAACTTTGCTTGCTGAAAGTGAGGATGACTTGAAGCACTTACTGATGAAGATTAAAGACTGCAGTCAACAGTATGGATTGCACCTCAGTATAAAGAAAACAAAAATCCTCACAAATGGGCCAGTAAGTAGCATCACGATAAATGGGGAAAAGATTAAAGTTGTCAAAGTCTTCATATTACTTGGTTCTACAATCAAACACCAATGGAACAGCTGCCAGGACATCAGGCGATGTATTGCATTGGGTATATCTGTTGCAAAAGACTTCTTTCAAGTATTGAAGAGCAAAGATATCTCCTTGAAGACTAAGATGCACCTAACCCAAGTCATGGTATTTTCAGTCACCTCATATGCATGCGGGAGCTGGACAGTGAATAAGGAAGACCGAAGAAGAGTTGATGCTCTTGAGTTGCATTGGCAAAGAATGCTGAAAGTACTATGGACTGCTAACACAACTTAACAAAACTTTCCTGGAAGAAGTGCAGCCAGAATACTCCTTGGAAGCAAGAATGGCCAGAGTTCATCTCACCAACTTTGATCATGTTGTCAGAAAGGACCATTTTCTGGAGGAGGATATCATGCTTGGTAAAATGGAAGGTCAACAAAAGAGGGGAAGGCCCTCAAGAAGATGAATTGACTTGGTGGCTGCAGTAATGGGCTCAGGTATAGTAGGGATTGTGAGGCTGGTACAAGACTGGGCAGTGTTTCCTTCTGTTGTACATAAGGTCACTGTGAGTCAGAATGACTCAACCGCACAATGTACATACAGGGTATATATGTATATAACATACATAACATATGTATGTGACAGGTAGTAAGCAAAAAGAAAAAAACAACCAAACTCACTGCTATTTAGTCAGATCTGACTCATAGCAACCCCTTCTTGGGTTTCTGAGGTGGTATCACTACAGAAGTAGATTGTTCAGTCTTCCTTCTGAGGAGTGACTGGTGGGTTTGAACTGCCAGCCTTCTGCTTAGCAGTCAAATGCCTAAGGCACTATGCCACCAGAGCTCCCAACAGGTAGTATATATAACAAAAAATATTCTTCCCACCTGTTCCCCAGTATTATTTTAAACACAAATGATCAGGTACTAGTCACCTTGCTGTATTTTGCTTTTTTCACTAATGTGTTTTAGTTCTCACATCAACATACAAAGAACCTCCTTACCTTCTCCCTTATGTAATGGCTGCTTGGTATTTTATTGTAGGGATGTAACATAATTTGTGTAACTAGTCTCCCAATTGATATTTAGGTTGTTTCAATCTATTGCTATTACAAACAGTGTTACAGTGAATAATCTTGGTACATACATCATTCATATGCATAAAAAGATATCTGTATGATAGATTATAGAATCAGAAATACTGGGTCAAAGAGTATGTGTTTGTAATTAGGAGAGCTACTGCCAGACTGACTTCCACAGAGGCCACCCTAGCATATGGTCCTGTTTGCTATGTGTGAGTCTCTTTGCCCACACCCTTGCCAAAATAGCATTACCAAATGTTTGTTCTTCACTAATCAGATAGTAAAAATGGTATTTTATTGTCTCTTCAATTTATATTTCACATTTTGAGTAAGATTAAGCATCTTTTTTTTTAATATGTTCGAACCATTTTTAGTGAATTTTTTTTTTTTAAAACTCTTCTGCCATTTCTAAATTGTGGTATAACTTACACAAGGTAAAGCACACAAATTGTTTTTTTTTTTTTCCTGCACGAACATCTTTACTGGGCTCCTGAAGCAGCAAGCACTGTTCATCTCTAGGTCACACAGTGCTTACTTCATTTCATATTTTCTTTATATTAGTTCTCTGTAAGTCTGATGCCACATAGACTGTTTGCACCCCAAGAACAGGTTCCTGTAGGCCCTACCTTGATGTCCTCACAGAGAATGCTTTGTACATTGAATTTTGCTATTTGTTTATTCATTGGTAACTATTTTCCTTTTTTTTTTTTTAGCTTCTCTGCTGTTCAGGGTTGGTTTACTCAGTTGCATGAAGCTGAGGCCTAATTTAGGCAAAGCTTCATGTTCAAGTCAAGTTATGATGCTGTTACTTGACCATTCTTGCAAAAGTTTAGTCAGCAAGTAGTGATTGAATAGTGTGATAGGGCAGGGGGAGGGGGATGTAGAATTATGTCCAGTAAGGTTCTGCATTCAAGGATTTGATAGTCAAAGTATGGAAAATACAATGAATGTATAAACAATTATTTTGTGCTACAACATCTGTTTTTGAAATATCATTTAGCTCACCAACAATGAAAAGAAAGTAAAGAGAGAATGGTGTCTGTATAATGTTTCAGTTGTATTGGTTGACATGTAATTTTTCCTAGGCAAGAGGAGCTGGAATAGGGTATCAGAATTATAACTTCAGTAACAAAGAAAAAGCCGTCAGCTTGGCTATTGTACAGAAAGGAAACTAGACAGATGAACCCAGCTTTACTGAGCTCCTGGCAAGTTACCTTCTGGTTAACTTTCCTCCTGTATTCATCTTAACAGCAGTCTTAATTGCATTGTCTTTGGGCCTGCAAGCTATCATTTGCATCTTTTCACTGTGCATTTGTAATATCCCCTGAGTCAGTGTGTTGCTTTGCACGTGTGATGTATGCTCGATGCTTTGCACATGTTCATGCAGAAGTCCTCAGGACTTGAATCTCAGGACTTCTGGATCTAGCTCTACTGCATTCCAGGGAAGAGGTTGCCATCAGAATAATGCTTATTTGCATGAACTGCCAGTAATATCAGGTTCAGTTCTTTTAATGGTAAAGTACACATAACATACAGTTTAGTGAATTTTTTTTTTTTTTTAAGTTTAGGGATAATTTACTTCACATAAAATGAAGAGATTTTTAAGTGCACAATGTTGATTAGCATCAGCAGCTTTATTGGCTAGGTAACCACTACTACAGAAACCTAGAGTCTTCATCTGAAACATCAGCCTTTGAAAACCTATGAAGCACAGTTCTACTCTGACACATGGGGTTGCTGCATATAGGCCTCGCCAAGTGCTTCAACTGGTAACCACCACATATACCCCATTGTAGATTAGAATATTTCCATCACCCAGAAAGTTCCTTCCGGCCTGTTTAGCTCAGATTCCCTTCTTCCCATCCTAGTAATCACTTTTCCTAGCTCTGTTACCGTAAATTAGTTTTGTTATTGGATTTTTGTATATTACACACCAGTGTTACCACCACCAAGATTAAGATAGAGAACATTTCCTGCTATCCATCCAGAAGAAAATTGTGCTCCCTTGTAGGCATTTCCTTTCTTATCAGAGGTTACCACTATATTGACCTTGTATCCATCATAGGTTAGTTTGTAACTCTGTGAGTCATCATGTGTGTTGTGTCAAGCAGTTGTTGTTATGTGCTGTTGAGTCGGACCCGACTCATATCGACTCCTCCTCGGGTTTCTGAGGCAATACCACTACGGAAGTAGGTTGCTCAACCTTCCTTCCGAGGAGTGGCTGGTGGGTTTGAACCGTCAGCCTTCTGGTTAGCAGTCAAGTGCCTTAGGCGCTATGCTACCAGAGCTCCTGTGTCAAGCAGTAGTTGGCTGCTTTTCACAAGGGCTATAGGTGTCCTTAGGAGCTCTGGTAGCGTAATGCCTAAGGCACTTGACTGCTAACCAGAAGGCTGATGGTTCAAACCCACCAGCCGCTCCTCGGAACGAAGATGGGGCAATCTACTTCCGTAGTGATACTGCCTCGGAAACCCAAGTAGAGGTCGCTATGAGTCGAGTCCAACTCAATAGTACATAACAACAACAACAACAGGTGCCCTTCTGGCACAGTGGTTGGCATTCAGCTGCTGAGAGGTCAGTGATGATTCAAACCTACTAGCTCCTTCATGGGAGAAAGATGGGACAGTCTGCTTCATAAAAATTTATAGCCTTGGGGAACCTATGGGGGCTAGTCTGTTCTGTCCTACAGAGCCACTATGAGTCAGAATTGACTCTATGGCAATGGATTTGGTATATAAATATAACTATTGTTAATGGACAGACATTTGAGTTTTTTAGTTTTGACTATTTTGAATAAAACTGCTGTGAACATTCTGGTGGACATAAGTACTTAATTTTTTTGGTACATTAGGTATGAAATTGTTGAGTCATAGAATATATTTATATTTGTCATTAAGCTCTGGTGGTGTAGTGGATAAGGCACTTGACTCCTAACCAGAATGTCAGCAGTTCAAACCCACCAGCGGCTCCATGGAAGGAAGACTGGGCAATCTACTTCTGTAAAGATTTATAGCCTCAGAAACCCAACAGGGCTCACTATGAGTCAGAAACAACATGATGGCAGTGAGTATCTCTCCCCCCCCCCCCAGTTAATATTACCAAATAGTTTTCCAAAGTGGTTGTACCAATTTATATTTCTGTTAGCATGTATGAGAGTTCTAGTTACTCCATGTTGTTACTAATACTTAATGTTTGTTCTTTTACTTTTAGATATTTGGGTAGGAATGTAATGGTATCTCATTGTGGATATAATTTGAATTTCCTTGGTGACAGTTTATGTTGAGCATCATACTTACTGTTGATACTTTTTTTTAACTGGGTGATGAGACTTTGAAGGATTTGTGGAATTTTTTTTATAAATGACAAATTAGTGATATGAATTTATAAATATGGTTTTACTAGTTTGTAATATGTCTTTTACTTTTGATTGATAAAAATCACAATTAGCAGAGATTTTTCTTTTTTAAAATTAGATTTGCTATTCTTTCCAAATTGTCTCTGAGTTCTGTGGTATACTTTTAAAAGACCATGTCTGTTCTGAGCTTACAATATTTTAATGAGTCTAATGTGTTAGCAAATTTAAGATGCTTTGTTTTATGTGGGAGCTCTGGTGGCGTCGTGCCTAAGACATTTGACTGCTAACCAGAAGTCTGGTGGTTCAGACCCACCAGCCACTCCTCAGAAGGAAGATTGGGCAATCTACTTCCATAGAGATACTGCCTTGCAAACCCAAGGAAGGGTGGCTATGAGTCGAATTGACTTGATGGTAGTGAGGTTTTTTTTTTTTTTTTTTTTTTATGTAGCCCCATAAAATAGAAGAAATACTGTTAATTAAACTGGCAGTTTTATTATTACTGATAATTTTTATTTTATTCCTTTAGATTTGTTTTTTTCCATCTACTGTATACTACTAAGGAGTTCTGGTGGTGCAGTGGTTAAATGCTCTGCTGCTAACCAGAAGGTCAGTGGTTTGAACCACTCTGCAGGAGAAGGATGTGGCAATCCTGTAGGGTTGCTGTGAGTTGGAATTGAGTCAGTGGTGATGGGTTTGGTTTTTGGTTTATATACTGCTGTTGAAGGAGGTCTATTGGTGCTGTGGTTAAAGCAATGGCTGCTAACCAAAAAGTCAGCTGCTCTGTGGGAAAAAGATGAGGCAGCTTGCTTCTATAGAGTTACAGCCTTGGAACCTTCGTAGGATATTTCTACTCTGTCCTGTAGGGTTACTATGAGTTGGAATCGACTTTATGATAGTGAGTTTGGTTCTGGCTTTTTACTGTTACTGTAAATAAATGAAATAAATTGGTTAAAGTATTCCCTAGATCTTTTTACATTTAGCATAGAACTCCTGAATCACTTTTCAACTTTTATGCCATATAAGATGATCCTATATGCCATCAAAAATATTGATAGTGGAGTATTTCTGAAAAGGATCCATGAAAGAAAAGCTGTTTTTGCAATTTTGTGGAAGTAAGCTTTTTTCCTCCACTTCAGCTTCAAGAATTGTGTTAAGTATTTCTGATTCTTTTCCTCTCGCATCCTTTTCCCTTAAGTATTTTGTACCTATAGTTTAAAAGAGTGGCCCACAACTGTATTTCAGGGTTTTTTACTCAAGCTGCTGACAGTTATTCAGCAGTTACTGATTGCTGATTGCATATTTTAAGCAATGACATAAAAGAAATGATGCTACCTGACCAACACAATTGTAAGAGGAATCCTGATTTCAGACAAGTTAAAAAGGTAAACTGTGTCTTACAGTTAATGAATATACATAAAATCCGAAAACTGCATTGTTTTGGATCTTATTGCTCTAGCTGAGTTGACGAAATTAATTTATCTTTGTTGTTCAGTGACTGTAGTTTGTGTGTATGAATGTGTGTATTCATGTATATGTAAAAAGTTTCCATTTTCTGTAGTTAGAGAAGAAAGGAAAGAAAGAAAAAAGACCTCCCGTATAAGTAGCTGAACTGTTTACTGCCTTCTAAGCATTCATTGATGACGCATTGATGGTTCAGTGGTAGAATTCTCACCTTTCGTGCAGGAGGCAGGAGACCCTTGTTCAATACCTGGCCAGTGCACCTCATGCACAGTCCTCTTCTGGCAGTGTCGAGACTTAGATGTTGCTGTTAGGTTGAACAGGTTTCAGAGGAGCTTCCAAAAAAGGAAAAAAAGTGTGATGGTTTACTTTTAAAAATCAGCCATTGAAAACCTGATGGATCCCAGTGGTCCAGTCTGTAACTGAGCATAGGGATGGTGCAGGACTCCGGGCAATGTTTAGTTTCATTGTGTGAGGGGTGACCATGAGTAGGGGCTACTTGACCGCAGCTGATAACAACAAATATTCACAGCCTTGGCCATTACTACTTGGTGCATCAGTCTGGTGCTGATGGCCATTTTACAATAATTATTTTTATGTAGGACTGTGGATGCTTACTGCTGAGTTCAAAGTCTTTTACTTGCATTTTAGTAATTGAAAATGGAATTAACCTAAAAGGCTTGTAAGGTACATAAATGTGAAGTAGATGCAGGAGATAAAGTTTGCCTATTGCTGATAAAATAAAAAATCAACTTTATTCATTAATGATTTTGAAGAAAAGAAAAAGGATACAGAGACTAGCTGAAACCACCACATGAAAAGTGAGAAAGTGAAAAACTGGCCCACAGGTTTTATCTGAGATAATGATAGGCAAAACTGTCATAAAGACAGCAAAACATTATTTAACTTAGAACATAGCAGAGATGGAAAATTAACAGGTATGAAATTAAAAAAAAAGGAAAAAGAAAAAACCCACAAGACACCCTGAATGTGTCTGTGTTTGTGTGTATACATATATGTAAAATTGTTGTTCAACTGGTCTGGCTTCTTAGTAGTTAATATAAACATTTAAAAATATTTAAAGTTTCTGGCATGCTCTATGTCTTTAGCCATGTTTTGTGGTTTAGGACTCAGAGTTTCAAATACCAAAACCTGATAACTGAGAGCTTGACTAAGGCAAAAAGAAAAAAAAAAAAAAGGAAGGTATCTCATAAAATTTGATGCAGGATTAGGGACTCAGTGAGGATAGTTCTGCATATATTATTTGATTCTTTTTTTCTCTCTGCGAACTAGATGCTTCTGCTTGTCAAGTCCACAAACCAGCAAAACGAGGCTTCCACAGCAGTTCTTTATGTTTTGTCTAAGCTCCTAGAGAAAATGCATATTTATTCTTGTTCCCCTTTCCCCATTTTTCCTTCCTCTTTCTCAGATTTAGAATCACATTCCAATCTTAACCAATAGTTTATATTAAATTGAATATAAACTGTGAGATTACATATGTTAATGTGGTGGTACGAGTGGGGTTCACCCACTGATAAAGCTTTCTCTTTTTTTAAAACGTGTTGTTGTTAATTCCTGTTGAGTTGTATGCTAAACTAAAACAAAATGTTGAGTCCTTATGAAGAAGTGTAGCTACTGTCTTTGAAACTGAAGGAACAGTATAGCTTGTTTTAAAGACATGATGGTCATTACCAGTCTTGGCTTACGTTCCTTGCATCATTCAGATGACAACTGTATTGTTACTTGCTTTGGAAGACCTTTCTTAGTCCCATAGGAGCTGCAACTTCTTTATACTTAACATTGACTATAATTACAAGTGTTAAGAAGCAAATATGTCACTTTGAAGACTAAGGTGCACCTAACCCAAGTCATGGTATTTTCCTTCACCTCATATGCACATGAAAGCTAAACAGGGAATAAGGGAGACTGAAGAAGAGTTGATACCTTTGAATTACAGTGTTGGCAAAGAATACTGAAAATACCATGGACTGCCAGAAGAATGAACAAAATTTGTCCTGGAAGAAGTGCAGCCAGAGTGCCTCCTTGGAAGTGAAAATGGCCAGACTTCATCCCACCTGCTTTGGTCATGTGGTTAGAAAGGACCATTCCTTGGAGAAGGATATCATGCTTGGTAAAGTAGAGGATCAGCGAAAAAGGCTCAACAAGATGGTTTGACACAGTGGCTGCAACAATGGGCTCAAGTTATAGCAAGGATTGTGAGGATGATGAAGGACCAGGCAGTGTTTTGTTCTGTTGTCCATAGGGTCTGAGTTAGAATCAGTTTAGCGACACCTAATAACAAGTACAGCAACAGCGTAATTATACATTTATTTAAGGAGCCTTGGTGGTACAGTGGTTAAGTGCTCAGCTGCGGAAAAGATTGGCAGTTCAAACCAATCAGCTAGTCCAAGGGAGAAAAATGTGGCCATCTGCTTCTGTAAAGATTACAGCCTCAGGGCAGTTCTATTCTGTCCAGTGGAATCTCTTTGAGTTGGAATTGACTAGAGTGCAGTGGATTTCATAAATTTGCTTAGGTGACCCCTCCCCCTCTTTTCTCTAGATTGTAAGAATTGCATGAGGTCAAGGACTGATACATGTTTAGTGCTTGCAAGGGGTACCACAAAAATTATTTTAAGAAAGAAGAGATAATGGCTGTAAGAACTCGTTGCTGAAGATGTGATGAGAATGTCATGTCTTAGTGTTTTCAAGTAGCTATTCTGATCAGGCTTGTCATTTATATGTATATGTGTAAATGACATATATTTCCTTTATGTAGATTTTAATCATGTATTTCTTATAACAGAGGGTTGAACATATACTATTTTAAAATAGAGAGTCTTTATTTTTATAAAGTGTGTATACTCCAAATCTTGCTATAAGTGGTAATTTACTCCATTTTTGAGAGAATCTTTTTAGCATTAGAGAATTGATATAATTTCAGGAATCTTGTTCATTTTCTTTCATAAGTGAGCTGTATATTTTTCTTAGCAGCAGAAATCAGGCCCAGCATTTTAAACTTGTGATGGGAACAGATTTATCCTTTATGCCCATTGAGAAAATCCAACTGAGTGCCACATAAGTAAAAAAACAACCTTGTCACTAATGGAATTTAAAACAAACAAACTTCTGTTCTTTTTCCATTTTAGAACAGATTATCAAATGTGTTGTCTCTACATTGAGGGTTTTAATTGCTAATGATTTCAGAAACCATACTGTATTTTCATGGCTTTAGTTTTGGAGGTAGGGAGAGAATTTATATGTACATTGCCTGCTCACTTGCATGATTTCTGCTGACTAATCAGAAATTAATCTTATTTCGTTGCCCTTTGTAGGTAACTTCATTTTTCCATGCTGCTTTCAGGATTCTTTCTTTTGTCTTTGCTTTAGATGAGTTTGATGATGATGATATGTCTTAATGATTTTCTTTGGGATCTGTCCTGTTTGTGGTTCATTGGGCTTCTTGAGTTGATATGTTCTCATCTTTCATCATGTCAGGGAAATTCTCTTACAACAAATCTTTGACAGTTTTCTTTGTGGTTTTCCTGTTCTGGAATTCTGGAATTCTGATTGCACGTAGATTATTCCTCTTGATGGCATCCTTACATGAACCTTAGGGTTTATTCATTTTGTATTGATCTTTTTTCTGATTGATCCCTTTCCAAAGAAGTATTGAGGTATTTGTCTTCAATCTCACTAATTCTATCTTCCATTGATTTGATTCTATTCCTTTGTCCATTCAGTGGGTTATTTATTTCTGAAAATTTAGTACTAATCATCTGGATTTTGTATCATTTCTGATTTTTCATTTATTTTTTTCATTTTGTTCTTGATATTGTCTTCCGAAATTGTTCTAGAGTTTTGTCTGTGTTTTCCTTAATTTTGTCTGTGTTTTCCTTGATGTGTCTCTCAATCCATTGAAGGTACTTAAATGTAATTCTTTTGAATTCTTTATCAGGGAGTTCCAGTGCTGCTTCTTCCTCAAGGATGTGTTCTGGGTCTGTATCCTGGTTGTTTCTACTGCTTTAGGTTTCTTCTTTGTGTGGACTGTGATGGTCTGTTGTTTCTGAGACATTGTGAAGTTGTTGTATTTATATTTAGTCAGCAGTTTTATGTTGGAGTGACTCATCCAAGATTTTCATTTTCTTGGTTTTGTCTGGATGTATCTGAGTAAGCAGGGTACTGTGTTCCTTTATTCTCTAATTGGCAGCACTTATGTATTCACCACATGTCTCCTGGTATGTGTGATAGAGAATAAGATTGGGTGCACAGATCTCTGTTAGCTGTTTGTGAATAGCAATTAAGGGTGAGTCAGGCTTGTATTGATTGCCATATATCATTGGCTAGTTGGTGCAGAAGCAAGTAGTGGCCCTTACTCAGTAGGGAAATGCAGGAGCTGTGGGTATAGTGGGATCATATGGGTATGGTTCCTGTCTCCTCCCACTCAGACAAAAACAACAATCCAAAAAAAAAAAAAAAAACCACCAAAAAAGTAAAAACGAGGACAAAAACACGTACTGCATAAACACACAGGAACAGTCACCAAAAAGAGAAAGGGGTTTAAAAAAAAAAAAAAAAAAGAGGAAAGGCAATAAAGGAGATAGAATATTTAAAGAAATACTTTAACAAGACAAAAGAAATATAAATAGAAAAAGAGAAAAAAACAAACCCACAATATCTGGGGAAGGGGAAATAAGAGAAACAACCTGGAGGAAGAGAATAATGAGGAGAAAAATGGGCAAAATACAAAAAAGATAACAAAAGGGATGGGAATAACCACTGGAAACCAGGAAAAGATGAGATAAAAACCTCAAAACTACAACCTGGGAAGGGAAAAAGAAGGAATTAAAAAAATAAATCTGGGGGTGGGCGGGGCAGGGACCCAGGCTCTGTCAGAGCACACAGACTGGGATGGAATTCCTGCTGGCCCTGAAGGTGGTGGAGGTGAGGGATAGCTGCACCTCCACTCACCAAGAGGGTGTGGGATATACAAGTAATGAGGAATATCGCACCTTTCCAGTCATCAGCCTCCAGTATGTCCGTGATGTCCTAGGTAAGTGGAGCCTATTCTTAGGTTGCTCTAATCTGAACGAGAATGCTGTCACTTTAAAAATCCAAATGGCCACCACTTGTAAACATTCATATTGGCTTCACCTGCCATATAACTGAAAGTCTACAACTCAGTTTGTCTCCTTCTTTGCTGTTTGTTTGCTTTCTACTCATAAGCCACCATTGCAGTCATCCATGCAGCCCTTGGTGAGCAGGGCCAATTTTTAGGTTTAATTCTCATTTCCTAACACTACTCTGAGATATTCAAACTGTCTGTGTTGTCAGGATAGCTGACAGTCCACAGCTCCATTTGTTTCTTTACTCACTGTTTTCGTTCAGGTTCATCTACTAGTTGGTGTTTAATTCACTTCTGTATCCTTCCTTTCAAAGCTCAGGGCTCCAGGGTTGTCTTCTGTATCTGTGTCAATTGATTTCTCTTTTCATTGTTGAAGAGGGTTTGTGTAGCTTGTCTGCCTATTGTGCCATCTTACCAGAAATCCCAAAATTGATATTCTTACTAACACTATGGATTAGTCTCAACTCTTCTAAAGTCTCAGAGAAATGGAGTTTTTTATGTATTATATTTCATGGTAGGCACAATGTTGTTTTTAGGTGCTGTCAAGTTGATTGTGACACACAGTGACCCATGTAACTGAGTAGAACTGCCCCATAGGTTTTTCTTGGCTGTAATCTTTATGGAATGCTCTAGGATTTTCATCCCTGCAACCACTCAGGTTCAAACCTTTCAGCCTTTGAACCAGCAACTTTTTGCTTAGCAATAGAGCTTTTAATTGTTGCACCACCAAAACGTCTTTTTTGGTATGTTGTTGTTGTTGTTGTTATGTGCCGTCGAGTCGGCCCCGACTCATAGCGACCCCTCCTTGGGTTTCCGAGGCAGTATCACTACGGA
>NW_006921797.1:4933730-4936027 GCF_000298275.1 Orycteropus afer afer
TCTGGTTAGCAGGCAAGTGTCTTAGCCACTATGCTACCAGAGCTCCTAATTTATTCATCCACCTGTTGATGGACATTTGAATTGTTTCCAGTTTTGGGCTATTAGCAATAAAGCTGCTCTGAAAACTTGTATACAAGTATTTGTATGGACATAATGATTTTCCTAGGATTGAAATTGATTGACCAAGTGGTAAGAATATGTTTAATTTGATAATAAACTGCCAAAATTGTTTTCCAAATTTGTACCAGTTTACATTTCAACCAGTATTTTCTCCACTTTGATGCTTTTAGTTTTCTTGATCTTTATCATTCTAAAAAGTGGACAATAGTTTCTCCTTGTGCTTTAGTTTTAATTTCCTTGATGACATTCATATATCTTTTTTCAATGAACTGTCTAAATATTTTGCTTGTTTTAAAATTGGGTTCTTTGTTTTCATATAATTGTTGAATTTACTTTCTATTTTGGGCACATAAGTCTTTTGTAAGATATATGTAACGTATTTTTCTAGTATGTGACTTGCTTTTTCAAAATTCCTTTAATGGTGTTTTCTGTAAAGCAGAGGTTTTAAATTTTGACAATTTCTAGTTATATATAATTTTTTTTTCTATTATGACTTGTGCCTTTCGTGTCTTAAGAAACTTTATTCCATGTTTTCTTTTAAAAGTTTTATTGCATTATTTTTTACATAATGGTATATGATCCATTTTGATTTTATTTTTGTGTATGGTGTGAGGTGAGGGTTGAAGTTCTTTCCCCCACATGAATCCATTTTTTTCACTATCACATGTTAAAGACTGTCCTTTTCCCTTTGATTTGTCAAAATCATCTGTTTTGGGGTAATCTCCTTATGATTTTCTGTGTACATGGTCATTTTCTATAAGCATGACCATATTTCCTGTAAATGAAGATAATCTTTTGTTTCTAATCTTGATGTTTTTGTTTATTTTTCTTGCTTATTTCAACTGACTGTAGCCTCCAGTGTTGAGCAGATGTGGTGATGCAGAACATTTTTACCTTATTTCTTATTTTAAGAGCTAAGCATTCTGTCTTTCACCGTCAAGTATATCAAACAAAAAAACCAAACTTGTTCCCAACTCTTTAGCTGCAGGTTTTTGTACAGATGACCTTCATCAGATTAAGGAAATTTCTTTTCTATTTTTAGTTTGCTAGCTCCTTTATTTTGGTAATATGGTTAATTACATTGACTCTTTTATAAGTGTTAAACTATCCTTTCTTGCATTTTAGGGATGCATTATCTACTATCCTCTTTTTATATTGATCATGTTCTAATATTTTATTAAGGATGTACTCATCTGTGTTCTGATGGCATTGTGCCTAAGGCATTTGACTGATACCAGAAGGCTGGTGGTTCAAACCTACCAGCCACTCCTTGGAAGGAAGACTGGGCAGTCTACTTCCGTAGAGATACTGCCTCGGAAACCCAAGGAGGGGTCACTATGAGTCAGAACCGACTTGAGGGCAGTGAGTTTGGTTTGTTTTGGTTCATCTGTGTTCATAAAGGATACTGATTCATAGTTTTTTTCTTTTTATTGAGGAGTAACTTGTCTTTATTTGGTTTTGGTATTGTTGTTGTTGTTGTTATGTGCTGTCGAGTTGGACCCGACTCATAGCGACCCCTCCACGGGATTCCAAGGCGGTATCACTATGGAAGTAGATTGCCAACCTTCCTTCCAAGGAGTGGCTGGTGGGTTTGAACCACCAGCCTTCTGGTTAGCAGTCAGGTGTCTTAGGCATTACGCTGTCATAGCTAGTTTTGGTATTAGGGTAATGCTAACTTTAGAGAGTAAGTTTGGAAATGTTCCTATTTTCTGTGTTTTTTTGGAAGAATCTGTAGCTTTAGTAAGTCTTTAAATTTTTGTGAGAATACTAGGAAAAGCATCTGGGTCTAGAGTTTTCTTTATTGGAAGTTTTTGATAATAATTTAGATTTCTTTCATGGATAAGTGCTGTGTAGGTTTTCTTTTTCTAAGTCAAAATGTTGGTAATTTGTGTCTGTCAAGGAATGTTTGTATCCTAATTGTAGAATTACATTTATGAATCATGTTATCATTTCCTTTGTTGCTGTTGTTTTAGTATATGCTGAATATTTGTCCTTTCCTCTTTTTTATTGTGATGTGAGGGTTTATAATTTTTCATTGAGGTTACCCTATGATTTATAATTTTATCCCCAAGTTTAGAACAGTCCATTCTATCTTGCAACTTTCTTAACTTCCTCACCATTTAGAAGTTCTGTAACTACACAGTCCTTTCCCTCTTTTTGTTTGTAGTTGTCCTCAC
>NW_006921797.1:4938032-4939113 GCF_000298275.1 Orycteropus afer afer
GGGTTGCTATGAGTCGGGGCCGACTCGATGGCAAATAACAACAACAACAACAACTTTCATTTCTGTAAATTGTCATGTTATATGTTTTGAAGTTATGTTGTTAAGTGCATACACTTAGGGTTATTATGTGTTCTTCTTCTTATTATTATTTTATTTTTATGTATTCTGATGGATTTAACTCCATTGTCATATGAAACATTTCCTCTTCATTTATGGTGATATTCATTTTCCTAAAGTACCTTATATAATATTGACCACTATAGTGTTCCTATTCCTAGTATTTGAATTTATTTTCCATTCTATTATGGTTTGTACTTGAGTGCTAATCTAAAGCTTGGTGGTTTGAATCCTCCCATTGGTACCATGGAAGATGAGTCCTGGTGATCTGCTTCCCTTATGATTACAGCCAAGAATACCATATGTGAATCGAGAACTCAGAAGTAAATCCATCTACCTGTGGACAGCTGACCTTTGACAAAGGGCCAAAATCCATTAAATGGGGGAGGAGATAGTGTTTAACAAATGGTGCTGGCAGAACTGGATGTCCATTTGCAGAAAGGTGAAATAGGGTCCATACCTCCACCATATACAAAAACTAACTGAAGATGGATCAAAGATCTTTGTATAACCTCTGGCTGTAAACATCATAGAAGAAAAAAATAAGGGCAGATTTAGGGGCCCTAGTTTTTGGGGTAAGTAGTCTATCAAACATAACTAAAAATGCACACTTAGCAAAAGGTAAACTAGATAACTGGAACCTCCTGAAAATTAAATACTTCATCAAAAGACTTCTCCAAAGGAATAAGAGAATTTACAGTCTGCAAAGATGTTTTGGCAATGGCATACTTTACAAGGGACTAATCTAATCTTTAAAATTTATAGAAAACACCTTAATAACAAAAAGATAATCCAATTAAAAATGGTCAGAGGACACAAACAGGCACTTTACTAAAGAAGGCATGAGGCAGCTCACACACACAAGAAGAAATGCTTGCAATCATTAGCCATTAGAGATACAAATCAAAACAGACTCCAACATCATCTCATCCCAGCATTAGTAGCAAAGTTAAAAAAAAAAAAA
>NW_006921797.1:4941813-4952000 GCF_000298275.1 Orycteropus afer afer
TGTGATGATGGGCTCAAGTATAGCAGGGATTGTGGGGCTGACACGGGATCGGGCAGTGTTTCGTTCTGCTGTGCATGGGGTCGCTATGAGTCGGAAACTACTCGACGGCACTTAATAACAACAACAACAACAACACCCATCAACAGGTGAGTGGATAAACTATGGTACACATGCACAATGAAATACTGTGCAGTGTTAAAGAGTAATGATAAATACCTGATAACATGGCTGAACCTAGAGAACATTATGTTGAGTGAAATAAGTCAATCATGAAAAAAAATACTGTGTTCTTATAAAAAGTCAAGAGAAGGTTTACATACAGAAAGAAACATTTTTTTGTTGGTTACCAGGAATGGGAGGGAAGCAGAGGGAAAATCACTAACTAAATAGTAGACATCTATTAATTTGGGTGAATGGAAAGGCAGTATACAGTAAGGAGGAAGTCACTACAATATAACCAAGGCAAAGGAAGATACTGGGAGGTGCATAGGAGTTGACATCAACAGAGGTAAATACTATTGCAGTCGCTGTAATAACAATAATCTATGAGTGGATACATATGTAGACATGCAAGCTGAATAGGTGTGGGAAGGTGAATGCATATGTGTTTGTATATGCTTCAAATATATCCCATGTGTGCAGTAGAGCATACAGGGGAAAAAATTATGAAAAGCAGCAAACATGTTATTATGCCATTTAACTGCAGTGTCCGATGAAAGCATGACCCTACACCACTAAAACAAGGAACTGGATCCTATAAGGTGTGTTTTTGTATGTAAGCAACACCAGCAACTACTGTTTTTAAAAATTTTTAAGTCTTTGTTGCAAATATGTCAGGCAACTTTTACTGATTTAATCTTTTACAACTTACAACAGTTAGATTAATTGGCTGTGCAACACTGCCATTAATGCAGTTTTTCTGTCATCATCAACCCCCGTTTTCCCCTCCCTGCCACCCATGGTAACCAATAATAAACTTTAGTCTCTTTATATTTGCCTTTTCTTTTTTATATAAGTGAGGTATGTATGCAATATTTATCCATTTGTGATTGACTTACTTCATCCAGCACAGTGTGTACATTGTGCTTCATCCATTACCACATATCAGGACGTCATTTCTTTTACTGGCTAAGTAGTATTCCATAGTATTTATGTACCACATTTATACTATCTGTTGATGCGCATTTAGGTTGTTTCTACCTTTTGACTATTGTGACTAGTGCTGCAACGGGTAAGAGGAATTCCTGATTGGTGAAGAATTACTCTTTATTACATTCTGACCTTGTCATTAATCTAATATGGGATAATGGACAGGTCAATTTACTTCTTTATGAGCCCATAAATAGTAATAATGATATATATCTTGGCTACAACCAGTCTTCAAGCAGTGTCGTTTTGCTTGGTGGAGAGAAATGAGGGGGAGGGAATTATGAAGAGTGAAACAGGCTTTTGGGGAAAGTTGTGTGGAATAGAAAAAGAGCAGAAAGAAGTGCAAGCAATAATGATTCAATTTAGGCTAATCAGGAGCAAAGTGAATGAGACATCAAACTCTGAGAAGGGTCTATCTGGGAATAAGGGCTACACAGAACTATGCAGAAGAAAAAAGACAAAAGAAAAGAAATATATGAACTTAGGGATTAACGTTGTCAAAGTATGTGAGATAAATAGTTATAGCAGTTTTCTGAAAAATCTGGAAGTTGATAATGGGCTCCAGTTAGTCAACTGTTTGGCTCTGGAGAAACCAAAGAGAGCAGTCTGGGAGTAAAAAGTAAGATACATAATCCATAATGAATTTAGCAGCTTTAATGGCCCTGTAGATTGAAAATGAAGGGTGACGGTTTGAGCATCTTTGGAAGAGTATTTCAGCATTGCCAGGCCAATTGAGCAGTCTAACTACACTTTTAATTTGCTGCAAATGTACTTAATTTATTACTTGAAATTCACTCACACTGTTATCCATTTGAATCAACTTTGAACAAATTGTGTTTACCAGTATTTAGGACAAAAGAACCATGGTATCATTGGGAAAGGAAACATAGAGGAAGCAGAGCCAAGAACACTGTGTTTAGTGTGAAAACTCCTTATTAACCTTGGGTCGTGAAAAGTTATTCTGAGATTTCACCATAGCTGAGACAAAGAATATACTGCAGGTGTTCTGGGATACAGCTGGTTTCATACACAACCTGTTTACTATTTAATATATAATTATTTACCAGTTAACAGCATGAATGCAAATACATTTGAATACCTTTTGTGGCACACACTGATAACGTCAAGTTATACTGCAGCAAAAATATTTGAAAAAAAGTAGAGGTGATTAAGGATGGTCTAGTACATGACTTTGAGAGTCAGAACTGGCTCTCTTCCCAGTTTAGATTTTCATGTACCATGGTGACTGTGGGTAAGTGACCTAACTTTCTCTTCACCCTAGCTACATCATCTGTGAAACTTTAAAAGTTGAACATCATTTTAAAGTATCTTTGGGTTCTGTGATTCTATAATTTTGCCACTATTATTAGCTTTTTTGAGCTACCTTAGAAACACATACATCATATCTATAACCTTATTTCAAGGGACAATGTGTTTTAGTTCTGAAAACGAACTCATCTTCGAAATCTATACTCAGTGGTGGGCTTGTATTACATCGTGAGGTTAAATCTCAGATTCTCCCAAGTTCCATTTGTGTCCTAATTTTTTAACTGTAAAATTAGAAACTTTGTGACTATTTTGCTTATTTATTAATATCTCCCTTAAAAAGCAAAGATGTTACTTTGATGACTAAGATGCATCTGACCCAGATTATGGTATTTTCCATCACCTCATATGTGTGTGAAAGCTGGACAGTGAAAAAGGAAGACCGAAGAAGACTTTACACACGTTTGAATTGTGGTATTGGTGAAGAATATTGAATATGCCATTGAAAGCTAGAAGAATGAACAAATCTGTATTGGAAGAAGTACAGCCAGAATGCTCTTAAGAAGTGAGTATGGTGAGACTTTGTCTCACTTACTTTGGACATGTTATTAGGCAAGACTGGTCCCTGGAGAAGAAGATAATGCTTGGGAAAGTAGAAGATGAGTGAAAAAGAAGATGACCCTCAATGAGATGGATTGGCACAGTGGCTGCAACAATGAGTTCAAATATTACCTACTATTATGAGGATGGTGCAGGACCAGGCAAAATTTGTTCTGTTATACATGAGGTTGCTATGAGTCAGAGCCAATTTGACAGCACCTAATAATAGCCGCTCCTCTCTTGGCCTATTGTAGCTGGGATTTTGTCTGTGTATCCTTAGATAATATTTTCTGCTAGTTACCTTCTCAGCTTCATGGCATTTGAACAAAGCCATATATATGACTTTTATGTATCAACACAGAAAAGTCATTATTTTGGAGGCTTGGGATAGACAGAACTGGGAATGCTACCAGCAAGTGGGAAAAATTTTTTTTTCTAAAACATTGTTAAGCTGCATGATAAGGAATCTGGATACTTTAAAAGAACAAATGATTTGTTAGTTAACTAAGTGTCTAGGGGTTGGAAAATAAGGAAAGGATTGGGGACTGATTACCTTTCAATTTTATTTACTTGGTGAATTTTAGACTCTGGATTTAGGCATGCAGAGAAGGGGTACCCATACTGCTAAGAGGTTCCAGTCATCTATCTGTGAATTTCTTTTTTGGCTTATTTTACCTGGTTCTAAGGACTTGAGAATTCTTTATCCTCTGCTAAAATGTCAATCCCTTTGACATTACACTTGTTTTCTCCTGCTTTGTATTCTTGACTTCTGTAATTTGATCCCCCTCCCCCTACTCTCTTTAAAAAACTCAAACACCAGTTATTTATTTTAAAAAATATCTTCCCTCTTGCTGCTTTCTCAATTTCCAGAAAAAATGTATAGTCAGGGTTACATTTGGTTTGTGGTTACCAGCTTCCCAGTTTGTCCTGAAACAGCCCTTTTGACACTAACTTGCAGTTTAATATGTCACACCTTTGCTATGGAAGCAGGCAGGTTAGAAGTAATAAAAGGCTTTTTGGTTCATCGTTAATTATGGGTTAAATTTTGTAGTATACTGCATTTCTTATGTTCTCAAGATATGATGGATCAAGGATGATACAAATACATGCATACCTAGTTTAAGATTTGTATATATTGGTATTTTCTCAGCTATTTTAGAACAATTTTAGAGCAGAGGTTGCCAAACTTTCTGTAAAGGATTAGATGGTAAAATTTTAGGCAACCACTCAACTCATATGCTAGCGTGAAAGCTTATAGTACGTAAATGAATGGACATGGCTTTATTCTAAAAAAAAAAAAAAATTTCAATAAAAGACACTGAAATTTGAAGTTCATTTAATTTCTCCCAACCATTCTAAACTGTTTTTAGTATGCCAGCCATACAACAATAGTCTGGATTTGGCCCATGGTCTATAGTTTGCCAACTTCTGTTTTAGAGCAATGAAAATAAGTTTAGTTTTAGTTGCTTTCTTGTATTATTTAAGTAAGTAATTGTAGAATTAGTATAATATAAAATTGGCAAACTAAGCTTTCAGATTTAAGAAATGTGATGTCAGCAAATTACCAAGCCTTTTAGAGCTCAGTTTTTTTCATATGTAAAGGGGGAATAATACAAATATTGTAAATTATAATTCTTAATTATAAACAACAGTACTTACTCTGGCTCTAGTGTAAACAGAGTAAAAGTTGTTGAAGAATGTTAGGTAGAATCAACCATTGGAGAGTGCTAGAGATACAGATTTGAGTCTAAGCTTCTGGGTGTGTATTGTAAAACTAGATTTGAGAAAACCACTGACACTGAGCACTAAATGTCAGATACTCAATTTGGCTGTAGATACTATTGCTGTCAGCATTGATGTCATTTCATTGATAGGAACTCTACCTTGCAACCACTGGAAATTAGCTAACATTGCTGCTGCCACCATCAAAATCTACATATGTGTGCTGTCTTGGACATGTACATAAGGGAAGCTCCCCACATTGCTTCCTTCCAAATTAGTCTCTGGAAGGTTTATATGTTAGAGATAAAATACTAATACTTTCTTCAGAGTCACTCAGTGTCTAATATGTTAAGTGCTTGATTACTAGCCAGAAGGTTGATTTGAATTCACCCAGAAGTGCCTCAGAAAAAAAGGCTGGTGATCTCCTTCTGAAAGGCAATGGCCTTGAAAACTATGAAAGTACAATTCTACTCTGCACCTGTGAGGTCACCATGAATTGGAGCTGACTCAGTGGCAAGTAACAACAGCAGCAGCAGCAGCGGCAACTAACCATAAAGTTGTTGTTGTTGTTATGTGCCGTCGAGTTGGACCTAACTCATAGTGACCCCTCCTTGGGTTGCCAAGGCAGTATGACTACGGAAGTAGATTGCTCAACCTTCCTTCCGAGGAGTGCCTGGTGGATTTGAACCACCAGCCTTCTGGTTAGCAGTCAAGTGCCTTAGGTACTATGCTACCAGAGCTTCTAAAGGGAGGCTGGGAATTTAAAGTTCTAATTTCTACATTGTAGGGGTAGATCTCATAACGTGGAAATATCTACAATTAAAAAGTCTGTTCAAATTGTGATGCGTAGTGATGAATATGATGGACGGCTACAATAGTTGATACTGTTAATTGTTTCACATCAGTATGAGTAACCTTTTATATTTAAATTTCAAACCACTGTAACAAGGTCCTAAAAACTCTACAATTTATGAAAGATTTGTGTTCTAAATTGGCATGTGAATTGGTTATTTAGAATCTAAAATTCATTCTTCCTTCAAAATAGGGAGATTATAAAATAATGGACTAGTTTCCAAGATCGCCATGATAAGTTTGGTTACAAAGATAATTGTATATTGTGCTGTCTGGGGACTTCTGGAAAGATTGCAGAATAGGTAGACAAGCTACACAGACCCTCTTTGACAAAGAAAAGAGAAACCAATTGACACAGATACAATCCTGGAGTCCTGTGCATTGAAAGGAAAGATACAGAGTGAATTAAACACCAACTAGTAGAAGAAGCTGAATGAAAACAGTGAATAAGGAGACAAACAGAGCTTTGGACTATCAGCTATCCTGATGGCATGGATAGTTTGAATACTTCGAAGTGGTGTTAGCATCTGATAATTAACATAAAATCAGCCCTCCTTGCCAAGGGCTGGAGATGGATGACTGCACAGATGGCTGATGACTAAAAAGGGAAACACCAAAGAAGGAGACTGTGGACTTTTGGCTGTCTGGAGGGTGCAGCCATTTTGAATGTTTACAAGCGTGGGCCATTTTGAATATTAAATGCAACAGAATTCTTATTCAGATTCCAGGAACCTAAGAATAGGCTCTGCTTGCCAAGGACAGCACGGACATAGGGGAGGCTGACGACTGGAAAGGAAACAGGTGGTGAGTGCATACATGCTGCCAACTAGCAAATAGAGGAGCACAGTACCCTGCTTACTCAGATATCTAACATCCAAACAAAACAAAATGAAAATCTTGGATGAATCACTGCAGCATACAGTCACCAGTTAAATATAAACACAATGTCTCGGAGACAACAGACCATTACAGTCCACACAAAGAAGCAAGATAAAGCAGTAGAAACAAGCCACCAGGATACAAATCCAGAATGCATCCCTGAGGAAGAAGCAACAATGGAATTGCCTGGTAAGGAATTCAGAAGATAATTGTATATTGCAAGGGGATAAGTTGCTACCTCCTTTACCAATGGAGAGATTCTGAGTGTAATCAGCTTGCTACCAAGTGGCTGTTCGTCCCCTGTGAAATATGATACTGTTTGGTATGGGGGGTGAGGGGATGTTGATAGATGTGTATAGTATTAAAAATACTTGCTTCCGCTCTTTACTGCTCTTCTCTGCACAGGGCCCTGCCTGTGAGAGGAGCATTTTCTTGATCTCTTTGACCTCAGGTTTGGCCTTGGGCCTTGGTTTGGCCAATGAGAGATGAGTAGAAGTGATATATGTCACGTCTAAGCTTTAAGAGCCATTGCATGAATTGATTACTGCTTATTTTCCTTTGCCACAAGAAAAACAGGTGACAGATAAAGGCTGTTTCTTTGGCCAAGATTTCTGAATGAACACAATGGCCTTTTGCCAACACACAGCCAACATAGCAAAATGAGAAATATATTTTTGTTTTAGTAAATTAGTGGTTCTCAGAGCACCACCTGTGGTACCCAAGACCCTTTCAGTATTAAGACTGTTTCCATAATAATCCTAAATGCTCTTTTCACTATGTTGATATTTGCGCTATGTCTCAAAAGCCATGGTGAGGAAAACTGCTGTCTCCTTAGGATAAATCAGTGTAGTGGCTTCAAACTGTTCTTTACCGCCACATGTCTGCGGTTAGAAAAAGAAAAGTTTTAGTTAGGCATGTCCTTGATGAAACAGTAAAATTACTAAATTTTATTAAATCTTGATCTTGAGTATGCATCGTTTTAAGTCCGTGTGACAAAATGGGAGGTGTTGATAAAGCACTTTTGCATACGTAAGTATGGTGGTTGTCACGAGGAAAAGGACTTGTGTGGTTATTTATGTGCTGAAGTAGCCTCTTTTCATGGAACATAATTTTTACTTGAAAGGATGACTCTGGTTATATTGAACATTTGACAGATACTTTTCAAGGGAAGGAAATAAGTCTTTAAGGAAAACAACTGACAGTATTTGTTGATAATAAAGTTTGAAAATTCAAATGAAAATTGCAATTTTAGAGTTATCAGCCACTTTACAGCTTCCCAGTTTATAGACCCACAACCCCCCATGAGATTTGTAATGGAAGAAGTGAATATATATGTTTTCTATGTTGTATCATGGAATGCCAGCGTTTGGGAGATCTGCCTAACTCAGTGAACCAGTGTTTTCAGTTGACTCATTGATACAGTTTCAAAGAAGAATATTCAGTTACCTGAAAAGGCTATGAAATATTCCTCTCTTTTTCAGATACTTGTGTTTGTTGAGTTGGATTTTCTTAATATATTTCAACCAGAAAAACAAACTGATGAGATTGAATGCAGAAGCAGATTTGAGACTCCAGCTCTATTCTTTTAAGGCAGACCTTAAAGAGATTTGCAAACATGTAAAACAGTCTGCTCACTATTATTTTTTTATGTGTATGTAAAATGTTATTATTTGCCATTGAGTCGGCCCCAACTCCTAGTGACCCCTCCTTGGGTTTCCGAGGCAGTTATCACTACGGAAGTAGGATTGCCCAACCTTCCTTCTGAGGAGTGGCTGGTGGGTTTGAACCGCCAGCCTCCTGGTTAGCAGTCAAGTGCCTTAGGTGCTATGCTATGTAAAATATAGCTTTTTAAATTTAAGAATTTTTTTTATGCTACACATAATTGGTTTATTATTTTTTAATTAGTTAGAAAACACATTTTAAAGATGTTTCATTATAATTTCTATATAGTAAATATAGTTATAACTCATATAAACAAAAATTCTTTGAGCTTCTAAAATATAGAGGGGTCCTAAGCTCAAAATGTTTGAGAACTGCTGCTGTTTGTTACTGCATTGTAATTTAGAGAAAGGTGGTACCTTGGACACTTAAGTTAGTCTTGCTGAGATGTATAAATTGGTATAAGTTCTTCAGCTTCTGTTTTTTCCACTGGGGCTACTTTTGTTAGGCCATAAATGAGACATTAGGATTGTGGGGAAAGATGCTGGCTGACTTCTAAGGAATGGATTATTTTTCAGCATGTTTATAGAGGCCCACTTTTGTAGTTGGTCCTTTTTGATAAGACTTCACATGGGAAAAAAATGTTTTCATAATCTCAGTCAGTTTTAATAGATACATCCACATACCTCTTCCTCACATTCATTCTTCATACCTGTTCCTTTTGAGGACCTGGCCTGGAAATTTAGTTAACATCATTAGTTCCCATTCAGCAATTGATATATGCCCCAGTTTTTTCTCCTTGACATCATGATTCATGAGATGAACTGGTCTGTGGGAAAATTTCTTTTTAAAAATTTTCTTAAGGACTACTGTCAGTGTGGCATTATGGTTGAAAGTGTCTGTTTCTGGTTCATACCAATATGTCTTGATCTAGGCTCATACTTTTTCTTCTCAGTTTTACTTGTTGTTGTCATGTGCCATCGAGTCAGCCCCGACTCATAGCGACCCCTCCTTGGGTTTCCGAGGCAGTATTACTACAGAAGTAGATTGCCCAACCTTCCTTCCGAGGAGTTTTACTTAGTCATAGAGAATCTTCTCTGTAGTTGCATTCCTTATTTGAGGGGGGGAAAAAAAAAGAGCAGTGTCTTCTCAGACTAGACCTGAAATGTGGAAATGTAAGCCACCTGCTCATACTTCACACCTATCCTGAACCCTGGTCTGTATATAGCATTGTCACATGATAATGGAGTGCTTTTGACACATCACTTTGGACTTGGTGGATCAGATAATAATTAATCCCTAATGGATAGCTCTATTTTCATAATTAGCTGTCATTCACTACCAGTACATAAAAATAAGCCAAGAACTTTCTATAAAAAGAGAATCTTGATGAACAAGGTGTGACTTTGCTCTCAAACTGTTAGGGGTTTCTGCTGTGATTCTGCTAGAGGGGTGTGGTGCAGTGAGTTACTTGGTATAGCATTTCTAGCCATAGTCTATGTAATTCCCACCAGATTACTGAGTGGGACCATGCAAATAAGGTATGTAGAACTCTAATGTGAGGATTGGTTAATTTTCCTATCCTGCTGGGCTTAAAATGAGCCCTCCTAGAGGCAGAAAAGGGAATTTCATTGCCACCAAGAAAGAAGAGTTGGAAGTGAAGTGGAGCATGTCCTTGGGCCTGAGGTCCCTGCGCTGGACCTCCTTGGCACAGATGCCCTGGCAGAGAGGAAGATAGAGTGGGTACCCTGCCAACCCACAGAGTGAGAAAGCTGAGTGCCCTTGGGCAGGAGGCTTGCTGTTGTATTGGGTTGCACCTAGATGTACCTATTGGCAAAGCTGAAAGAGCTTTGTAATACTTGCCTGAGTAGGTCAGAGGCCAGGCCGATAGGCCAAGGCATAGAGGCATTCCTGAGGGTACAGCAGAAGGGAGACATTCCTGAATGAAAAATTCTACCTACCTGCAAAAATGACAAGGAGGCCACATGTTCTGACCTCCTCTAACCCTACAAAGGGAAGGCAGGATTACCAGCAGTAACCCAAGGCCTATTACTGCAAGG
>NW_006921797.1:4952405-4962692 GCF_000298275.1 Orycteropus afer afer
AACTCTAAGCACGTGAGAGAGAGTGGGAACTTCCCAGAACATTGTATTGTGCCACGCCCAACAGAAATAACCCAGGTGGGCGACTTTAAAATCAGGATCTCCTCCGTAGCTAATAGCAATTCCCACCTTAGAGTTTACAAAGACTTATGGGTAGAAAAGCCACACTAAGTAATTTACTACACCGCACTACCTTATTTGCATGGTCCCACTCAGTATCCTGAGCACATTCCTGAACCTGAGTTGTAGCCTATTACTTCCCTAATAAACCCTCATAATCATGAGTATTGTCTGTGAGTTATGTGTGGCTATTGCAATGAATTATCAAACCAGCAGAGAAGTAGTGAGTGTTGTGGGAGGGAAGGCTGGTGTCAGCCAGTAAAAAGGTTGGAAAGTGGTGGTATGTCTGGCTTCCTAGGTCTTGGGCTATTGATGGTGATTCTCTTTTCCCCCTGTGAGATTGGAGGTTATCAGAAGAGGCTCCTTTCATGCCCTTTTTTGCAAGGGCCATGCCCATGGCTCTTTTTGGCATCCTGTTCTGCTGATATTTTGAGCACTATTGTGATCATAGGGTCATGGTCACTAAGGTCAGGTGGCAGAGCCACTGGTACTGCAGCCTGGATTAGCTAGATAATTTCCTTTTCCTATGGTCCACACTTAAAACGTGGGGTTTCAAATCATTCTGTATGTAAATGCCTCAGAGAACTACACATAAATTGATATGTTTTGTTTTCAACATCCAAGAGGCCTAGCAAGCTTTGTGTTTCTTTCTTAATTGTAGGAGTACAAAGTGCAATGACTAGTCTTTGACTTGTGAGGGTGTAATGGGTTCATTTGTGTCTAAAAAAGATATGTGAAATCCTTATCCCCATTACCTGTGAGTGTGTCCTTATTTTGAAATAGAAGAATGCCATATGAGAGAGATTGGAGTGGTGACGTATCTACAAGGAAAACCAGGGATTGCTTGCAAAACCAGAAGCTAAGAGAATGGCATGGGGCAGATTCATTCCTACAGCCTTCAGAGAATATACCCTGTTGACTACTGTATTTCAGATTTCTAGTTTCTAGAACTGTGAGGAGGAGTCAGCCACAGGGATCCAGGTGAGGGGAGGGAACCCAGGCCACGCCCCATAAGCAGTAAGGCGGGAAAGTGGGAGAAAGGAGAGTAAGAAGGACAGGGGACTGGGACAGAGGGAGGAGGCAGCAGTAGGGATCCAGGTAAGGGGAGGTTGGAGGGGTTTCCAACAGCTAAGGGAGACAAACTTGTCTGTTGGTTTGTCCTACTGTGGTGACAAGTTGCTGTGAGTCTTGAGGCTGTGCCACTGGTGTGCACATGGTGCACAGGTCTCAGTGGGCTTGCAGACTGAGATAGACTAGGAAGAAGGAAGAGGCCATCCACTTCTCAGAGAATTGGCCAGGGAAAACCTTATGAATAGCAGAGAAACACTGATACATTACTGCTCAACTTTATGAATAGTCCAGAAACATTGTCCAATACAGAGGAGGAAGATGAGTCACTTAGATTAGAAGTCTCTCAAAATAGGACTGGGAAAGAGCTGCATCATCACAGTAAAACCAGCCTTACTGGTACGGATAAGGTCAAGCTTTTGAGACCTCCATTTGCTGATGTGGCACAACTCAAATTGAGGAGAAACTGCTGAAAACATTCATTAATATTTGGAACATGGAAGGAATGTAGAAAGTATGAATCTAGGAGAATTGGAAGTTTCAAAAATGAAATGGAACATATAAAGATTGATATCTTAGGTGTTAGTGAGCTGAAATGGACTGGCTTTGGCCATTTTGAATCTGGCAACCATATGATCTACTATGCTGGGAATGACAATTTGAAGAGGAATGGTGTGGCATTCGTCATCACAAAGGATGTTTCAAGATCTGTCCTGAAGTACAGTGCTGTCAGTGATAGGATAATAGCCATACGCCTACAAGGAAGACCAGTTAATACAACTATTATTCAAATTTATGCCCCAACCACCAAAGCCAAAGATGAGGAAATTGAAGATTTTTATCAACTTCTGCAGTCTGAAATCAATGGAACATGCAATCACAATGTGTTAATTATCACAAGTGATTGGAATGTAAGAGTTGGAAACAAAGTATCACTGGTAGTTGGAAAATTTGGCCTTGGTGACAGAAATAATGCTCGAAATCGCATGGTAGAATTTTGCAAGACCAACAGCTTACTCACTGCAAATAACCTTTTTTCAACGACACAAATGGTGGCTGTACATGTGGACTTTGCCAGATGGATTACACAGGAATCAGATTGACAACAATCTGTGGCAAGAGACTATGGAAAAGCCCAGTATCTTGAGCCAAAATCAGGCCAGGAGCTGATTGTGCAGCAGACCATGAACTGCTCATATTCAAGTTCAACTTGAAGTTGAAGACAATTAAAACAAGTCCACGAGAGCCAAAATACGATCTTGAATATAACCCTCCTGATTATAGAGACCATCTAAAGAATAGATTTGATGCACTGAACACCAGTGACCGAAAACAAGAAGAATTGTGGGATCACATCAAGAGCAATCATACGTGAAGAAAGCAAGAGGTCACTAACAAGATGAGAAAAGAAGACCAAAATGGATGACAGAAGAGACTCTGAAACTTGCCCTTGAGTGGAGAGTAGCTAAAGCAAATAGAAGAAATGACAAGATAAAAGAGCTGAACCAAAGATTTCAAAGAGCAGCTCAAGCAGGCAGAGGCAATTACAATATGAAATGTGCAAAGACTTGGAGTTAGAAAACCAAAAGGGAAGAACACGCTCAGAATTCTCAAGCTGGAAGAACTGAGGAAAAAATTAAGCCTCGAGTTGCAATATTGAAAGTTTCTGTGGGCAAAATATTGAATGATGCAGGAAACATCAAAAGAAGATGGAAAGAATACACAGAATCACTGTATCAAAAAGAACTGGTCAATCTTCATCCATTTTAGGAGGTGGCATATGATCTAGAACGAATGTTATTGAAGGAGGAAGTTGAAGCTGCAGTGAAGGAACTGGCGAAGAACAAGGCTCCAGGAATCGATGGAATACCCATTGAGATATTTCAACAAACGGATGCCCCACTGGAGGCGCTCACTCGGTTATGCCAAGAGATTTGGAAGACAACTTACCTGGCCAGCTGACTGGAAGAGATCCATATTTGTACCCAATCCAAAGAAAGGTGATCCCACAGAATTGGAAATTATTGAACAATATCATTAATACTGCACACAGTTAAGACCTTACTGAAGATAATTCTAAAACAGTTGCAGCAGTATATTGACAGAGAACTTCCAGAGGTGCCAGCTGGATTCAGAAGAGGACGTGGAACAAGGGATATCATAGCTGCTGTCAGATGAATCTTGGCTCAAGGCAAAGAATACCAGAAAGGTGTTTACTTGTGTTTAATTGACTATGCAAAGGCATTTGATTGTGTGGATCATGACAAATTGTGGATAACACTGAGAAGAATGGGAATTCCTGAACAATTGATTGTACTCATGAGGAACCTGTACATTGACCAGGAGGCTGTCGTTCGAACAGAACAAGGGGACACTGCATGGTTTAAAATCAAGAAGGGAGTGCGTCAGGGTTGTATCCTTTCTCCATACTTATTCAATCTATATGCTGAGCAAATAATCCGAGAAGCTGGACTATATATGAAGAAAAATTTGGCATCAGGATTGGAGGAAGAATCATTAACAACCTGTGTTACTTTGACGACACAACTCTGCCTGATGAAAGTGAGGATGACTTAAGGCACGTACTGATGAAGATTGAAGAACACAGTCTGCAGTATGGATTACATCTTAATGTAAAGAAAAGAAGAATCCTCACAACTGGACCTATAAGCAGCAGCACGATAAATGGAGAAAAGATTGTGGATGTCAAAGAATTCACATTGCTTGGTTTTACAATTGACGCCAATGAAAGCAGCAATCAGGACATTAGACAATGTATAGCACTGGGCAAGTCAGCTTCAAAGGAACTCTTTCAAGTGTTGAGGAGCAAAGATGTCTCCTTAA
Organism: Orycteropus afer afer; assembly: GCF_000298275.1. NCBI lineage: Eukaryota > Metazoa > Chordata > Mammalia > Tubulidentata > Orycteropodidae > Orycteropus > Orycteropus afer. The sequence goes on from NW_006921797.1 coordinate 4,956,435, forward strand.
GGACTACAGTGTGCCTGACACAAGCCATGATATTTTCAATTGCCTCATACTCATGTGAAAGCTGGACAGTAAATAAGGAAGACTGAAGAAGAGTTGATGCTTTTGAGCTGTGGTGCTGGTGAAGAATACTGAAAGTACCATGCACTACTAAAAGAACTAACAGATCTGCCCTGGAGGAAGTGCACCTGAAATGCTCCTTGGAAGCGAGAATGGCCAGACTTCATCTCATCTACTTTGGTCATGTTGTGAGAAGAGAGCATTCCCTGGAGAAGGATGTCATGCTTGGTGAGGTGGAGGGTCAACGAAAGAGGGAAAGGCCTTCAATGAGATGGATTGACACTGTGGCTGCAATGATGGGCTCAAGTATAGCAAGGATCATGGAGCTGGCGCAGGATCGTGTGCTTTTTCGTTCTGCTGTGCGTGGGGTCGCTGTGAGTCAGAAACGACTCGACGGCACTTAACAACAACAGCAAGAACTGTGAGAAAATACATTTGTTATTTAAAGCCAGCCAGTTTATGGTAGGAGTTCCAGTGGCATATTGCCTAAGACATTTGACTGCTAACCAGAAGGCTGGCTGTTCAAACCCACCAGCCACTCACAGTTTATGGTAAATTGTTTTGGCGTTCATGGGAAACTAATCCAAAATTGTTGCCCTCACATGTCTCAGTCCACTGACCCCAGAAACTTCACTGGTGTGACAGGACCATGTATTTTCCTGGGATTGACTTCCTATCTTTTGGCACCCATGTCTTACCAGGCATGTAAATTATTGCTGCTTCCTCTTCACATGGTGATATTGGCTTGATGTTACCAGACGAGTGGTGGGATGTTATCTGTGTAACCAGTGTATTATCCAGTAATGTGGTAAAATACTCAAGGTTGTAGGAAACCTAGAAAGTTGACTTACCTTGATGCAACATAGTGAATATGTACTGCTATCCCTCCCAAATGAAAGCATATTGCTTCTGGCATTCTGTTTGCAGAGAGAGAGAAACTCTTTTACCAGAACAATAGCTGCCTACCAGATAATTTGGAATACCAACTGTGGTTATAGTCATGCAGTATAAAATACTGGACAGTCATTCTCGGAGAACATTTGTGTTGTGCGGCAAACAGTTAGTTGGCTTAAACAAATACCTGCTAGGAGATGCTACTCCTGCATTTTCCAGTTTTTTGATCATTCCCACAGGGGGAGAAGACTCCAACAATTTCCAATTGACCTTTCATGATAAAATACTACTCTGTTATTCCACCTGTCATAAAGTCAATGTTGGGATTCTGTTAGTTGCTGAGAGTACTCTTTTCAGGTACACATTCATTCTGGGGAAATAATTGTAAAATGGCAGTGTTGATCCAACTAGACTATTTGATAAATAGATTTGGGCCAAACCTTCATATATTACTTGACTGCTGCAATCCCTCATTCTGACAAATATATCAGAGTAGTGCCATCTAGGTCCTCAGGAATTAGTTTGAGAGTTAGACTTTATGGGCCCAGAAAGGTCTGGGCATCTCCCTTTCCCAAGTGTATGAGTACCTTGATGAGTGGCTGTTGATCCTTTGTGGAAAGCCAAGAGGAAAATCACAGTACTTGTGATGTAATCATAAGGCCTTGTCTGAAGGGTACTTTACCTCCTTTTCATTCCAGAGCCTCTAAGTCTGGGCACTTGGTGAGAGGCTGCAATTTTCTCTCTTGGTGGTTTATGTTTCCTCTGCAAAGCTTCTTTGTATGCCATACCTACAGTTATTATTTTTGTTTTTTGTATAGATTAGGGATTCACAAACTTTGTCTTTACAGAGTCTGATAGTAAATATTTTAAGCTTTGTGCAGTCTCTGAAAGAGCTACCCAATTCTGCCATTGTAGTGCTGATGCTGCTGTAGACAATAATACATAGGTGTGACTGCGTTTCAATAAAACTTTATTTAAAAAAATCAGACTGTGGGCCAAATAGTTTACTTATCTCTGGTGCAGATCCCATTAGATCATTGTGGGGTATCTATTTTGGTTTTAGGAACTTTCTGTAGATTACTGTAGTCAAACCAGTTTGATAACTACTCAGTTTCTGCATTTTCAACTGTGTCTGGTGCCAGTTGATCCTTGGTGGCATAGTGCTTAAAGCATTTGACTGCTAACCAGAAGGCTGGCAGTTCAAACCCACCAGCCACTCCTTAGAAGGAAGACTGGGCAATCTACTTCTGTAGTCATACTGTCTCGGAAACCCAAGGAGAGGTTGCTATGAGTTGGAACCGACTTGATGGCAGTGAGGTTTTTTTTTTTTTAAAATCTCTACAGGAGTAGATTGCCCAGAAAGGTTTTTTACATTTCTAAATCATTGGGGGGTGGGGGGGAACCAAAAGAAGGATAATATTCTGTGACAAATGAAAATTATAAGAAATTCAAATTTTTATGTATAAAGTTTTATTGGAAGACAGTCACATTAATTTATTGCTGCTCCTTTTGCTTCACAACTAGAGTTGAGTACTTGCAACAGACTTCCAGATGGCCTAAAATATTTATTGTCTGACTCTTTACAAAAAAGTTTGCTGACCCCTGTAATGGGGTAAGTTTCCTTTATGTCAATCATTGAAAGTACCTTGTTTGTCAGTGCCTTGAGTCAAAAATTTACAACTATGAATATTACTTTCTTTTTTTGCACTCTGTCCTTATATATCTACCTCATGCCCTTCACAGCTTTATACTGCATTTGTGCTTAGTCCCCAAAGCCCTGTTTTCAGTAGGCACTTAATTACAGATGACCACAGTTGATAATTCAATTTTGTTATAGCCAGCATGAACTGTCATAGTCTCATCTTCTATAACTGTATCCTCGCTGCAGTTGAAACGTAAGCAGATTAGAGAACAACCTCAGATTCCATTACCTTCAGATTTTGTTCCTACTCCTACTTCAGTAGGTGATCGTAAGAATTTAATGGCAGAAACACTAACGCAACGCACTGCCATGAAGTTGGATCCGACTCATAATGACCCCTCCTTGGGTTTCCCAGGCGGTATCACTACAGAAATAGATTGCCCAACCTTCCTTCCAAGAAGAATTTGATGAGATAAATAATATTAGCCAATTTATTACATTTTTACTATGTGCAGACACTGAGCTAAGTGCTTTTCATACATAGGAAATAGTGAAAATGCTTAGTATAGTGCTTGCCACTTAGTAAGTATTCAGTAAAGGTTAGCAGATACTTACTTTTTAATTTTGGGATATTTTCTCTCCATGCTTCATGTACTGTAAAAATCTTTTTAGCCATTAAGTTTTTAAAAAAATTTCATTAAAGTAATTGATGTAAATACATATATATATACACATATATTTTTGCCTGTAATACTCCATTAAAAAAAACCTTTTAGATAAATATTTCCCCAGATGCCACTAATTTATAATTTTTAATTTATCTTTTATGTCACACATGTATGCATACTATAATTCAGACAAAATAATAATCATACGCAGAAATTGTGTATGACCTCATTTAATTCACCAGAGACAGCTGTTGTTAATGAGTTTGGTGTGCATCCTTTCAGAAAAGATACATTTTCTGTTGCATATTCAGGCATACATACACACACACACACACACACAGTGAAATCTGTGAGAGTCAGAACTCTGTGGGTCTGCCTTGTTATTCGGAGTCTCATAAGTTTCCTGCCTTTGACAAGGTGCAATGTCACCGCTTTTGTATTGCTCGTTTTAGTAGAGAATACTTGAGTTTTCTTCCTGACAAGTTTCTGTCTTACACAGTGTGTTAGGTAGTTAAATTTGTATGTCAACTTGGCTGGGCCCGGTTGAGTGGCTGGGCAGCTGGTGGTAGTTATTCCCCATAGTGAGACTGACAATCAACTCCATGGTGGGATCTACAACAAGCAGCTGAGTAGCTAGCTGCCTTTGGGAATGTGGTCTTCTTCCTGTTTGTAAGGAGAAGCCTTGGGGATAGTCTCTAGCTTATGGCACACTTGAACCCTGCATGGAGCTGTGTCGTTCAGCGGCTTGCCATGCTCTGCTGACCTTGGGACTTACTATGGATGTAAATTAATGGCCTGCCATGTGGTTTGGTAACATCAGGACTGTGACTTTTTACTTGTCAACCTGGGGCTTCTCAGCCTCAGCAGCCAGCAGCTGTCAGAGTGAAGAAAAAGCCTCTAGCTTCAGTGGGCTGGTAATTGGAGGCAGAGCTGAAGCCCAAGGCTGAGGGGCTTTCACCCAGCCCCTAGAGCCTGGCACTTTAAAGTCGGACTTAAAGCCTCCAAACTCTAAGAGAGTAAACTCCTGTTTGTTAAGGCCACCTCATTTGTGGTGTTTTCTGTTAGAGCGGCACTAGGTAACCAGAACACACGTTCTGGCTTTCTCAGGTTTTACTTTTCAAATATGTAAAAATATTTACTATGACTTATTTATAAATATGTTATTTATTTATTTAAACCTTTTATTATGACTTGGGTGAGGGTTTACAGAGCCAATCAGTTTTCCATTCAACAATTCAGACACATTTTTTTCCATGTCATTGATTGCAGTCTCTTCAATGTAACATCACTCCTCCTACTTCTTTCTTCCCTGTGTTTCTAGTTTCTAGTTTCCATTTTTCCTTCTTTCCTACTCCTTCCTGCCTCTGAACTTTGTCCTTGGGCAAATGTTGCCCTTTTGATCTCAAATAATTGCTTGCTCTCAGGAGTGTCTGCCTTCCTAGTGGTGGTGTTCTGCTTGTAGACCTGTCTATTGTTTTACTGAAAATTCAGCTGCAGGAATGAGTTCAGTTCCAGGTCTGAACGGTGACCATGGGCCGTAGTCTTGAGGGTTCCATCTCCTTCCGACCAGTAAGCCCATTCTTTTTTTTTTAAATGCATTTTATTGAAATATAATTTATGTACAGTGAAATACACAAAACTGAAGTGACATGGGTCAATGCATTTTTTTTTTCTTTTTTGCATTGTTCCCTCCCCTCCCCTCCCACCCCTGGCAACCAACAAAGAAAGTTTTCCTCCATATAGAAACCTTTCCTTGACCCTCCACAATAACAAAGTAATACTATATTTGTTCTTCTGTGATTGACTTGTTTCACTCAGCATAACGTCCTCCAAGTTCATCCATATTATGTGGTGTTTTGCAGACTCTACATTATTCTTTAGTGCTGCACAGCATTCCAGTATGTGTATGTACCATAGTTTGGTCATCCACTCTTCAGCTGATGAGCACGTAGGTTGTTTCCATCTTTTTGCTGTTGTAAATAGTGCTATGATGGACATTAGCATGCATATATATGTTCCTGTCCTGGCTGTCACCTCTCTAGGATATATACCTAGTAATGGGATTGCTGGGTCAAATGGTATCTCCAATTCCAGTTTTCTAAGGAATTGCCATATTGCTTTCCACAGTGGTTGTGTCACTTCATAGTCACACAAGCAGTGTATGAGAGTCCCAGTCTCCACATCCCCACCAGTATTTGTAATTTTCTGTTTCATTGAACCTTGTCATCAGTGCTGGGGTGAGATGGTATATCTCATTGTTGTTTTGATTTACATCTCTAATGGCCAATGCTTGTGAGCATCTTTTCATGTATTAGCTGACCACCTGAATATCCTCCTTGGTGAAGGGTCTATTCATGTCTTCTGCCCATTTTTCAATTGGATTGTTAATTCCTTTGGTGTTGAGGCGTTGGAGTTTTCCATCAGTCTTAGAGGTAAGTCCCTTGCCAGATATGTAATTATCAGCAAGTGTGAATTTGTTGCTGTCATTTTTGTTACGTGCTCTTTCATGGTGTCGATTTCTTGTTCCTTATAATTTTTCTATGCTGAGCTCATTTTGTTTATAAATCATGTTATCACTTCCTTCACTGCTATTATTTTACTATTTGCTGAATATTTATTCTGGTCCTCTTTTTTATTTTGATGTGAAGGTTTATCATTTTTCTTTGAGATTACCCTGTGATTTGTAGTTTTCTTCCCAAGTTTAGAACAGTCTATTCTATCTTGTAGTTGTTTTGACTTCCCTCCCATCTAGAAGTTTTGTAACTACGCAGATTGTGTTCCCCTCTTTTAGGTTTGTAATTGTCCTCATTTGTCAGTTGGTGTCTCTGGTTCCCTGTTTACAAACTTGTAGGCTTATTTACTTTGGATACTTCCATAGCTAGGTTGGTTTCTGGGTTATATCATCATGTGTGTTAATGGTCAGTTGTTGTTGGCTATTGTTGCTTCTCTGTCCAAAGGGCTCCCTTTAGCATCTCTTGTAAGGTTGATCTGGTTTTA
>NW_006921797.1:4963397-4968153 GCF_000298275.1 Orycteropus afer afer
TTTTTTTTTTTTTATCAAGTATATTAGAAATACATTTTCTATGTAATAAGCAATATAGGCAAAGCCCAAGTACCTGGCCATGGTCCTCTCTCTCTCTTTTTTTTTTTTTTTTTGAGTTTTGTTCCACATTTTTCTCCAGCTCTATCCAGGATCTTTTAATATGATCCCTTGTGGAGCAGTTGGTAGTGGTAGCTGGGTACCGTCTAGTTTTTCTGCTTTCAGGGTCATGGAAGCTAAGGTTCATGTTGTTCATTAGTACTTTTGTCTGTTTCTTTTATTTTCTCCACTCTTTTTGCTCTGGATGGGAAAGGCCAATAGTTGTACCTTACATGGCTGTTCTCAAGCTTTTAAGACCCCAGGCACTACTCACCAAAGTAGGATATAGAACATTGTTTTTGTGGACTGTGTTGTGCTGATTGATCTTGATGTCGCCAGAGACATGGTCCTGAGTCCCTAGGCAACTTACTCCCTCAGGGTCTTATGGCTAAGATATTTTCATTACTTTGCTCCCTGTATGCTCTACTGGATTTATACAAAACATATTTAATTACATACATAGAAATATTCTCTTTATATATAATTTACTAGCAGTTGAATAATATACATATTGTTCTGCTGATTAAATAACCTAATATATTGTGGTTGTTATTTCATGTAAATACATATTTATTTTATTCTTAACTGCTACCTGGTATTCTAGTTTCTTTATATACCATAATTCTTTAGAAATCAAAATCACTTTTAAAATACAAAAATAGGCCATGCATGTGGTAGAAAAAGATCCAAATAATGCAGAAGGGTATGAGATGAAAACAAAGTGTCTTTCCTCCCTTTTCTCACTTCCTAGAGGCAGCTGTTGTTAATAGTTCAGTGTTTTCTTCTACTGCTTGCTTTAATTACATTAATAGATTATACTGAAGACACATTTTTTGATTTATTAACCATGAGTACATTTATTATGAAAATTTTGAGGAATTTAGTGCATTTACTTTTCCTTATACTTTCTCTTTCCAATTTTTTTTAATTGTGTATTTTTAGAGGGTAAAGTTTAGATTTCACAGCTACTTAAGTATGTAACTTTTTTTGTTCTACTGTAGATTAAATCCCAAAATTGAAAAACAAAAAGAATTACAATTTTTTATAACTATTATTTACTATATAAAATTTATAAGGAAGAAAATATAAGGAGGTCTGGTGTGGCAGTGATTAAACCATTCAGCTGGTAAGGAAAAGGTCAGCAGTTTGAACCATCCAGCTGCTCCTCTGGAGAAAGATGAGGCAATCTGTGCCCTTCAACATATATCTCCTTGGAAACTCAGTGGGGCAGTTCTACTCTGTCCTATAGGGTCGCTATAAATTGGAGCTATAAATTGGAATCAACTCCGTAGCAATGAGTGTTGGTATTAAAGAGGATTCTCCCACTGCCAGTGAGGGGTGTATCCTCTTGTTTCCTTTTTCATTTGCTACTTCTTGGTCATACTTAGCTGCCACTGTTTCATCTGTCTCATGGTGTGTTTTCTGGGATTCCTTTTTTTAATTTGCTGGAATATCTTTTTTTTTCTATGTAAGTTAAGTTCTTGAATATCTAAAAATTTATTTTGACTCTGGATGGCAAATCTGACTTGTGAGAGCGTGCTTTCCTACCATTTTCATGCCATGCTGCCATATATGTAGAAAATGGTAATATGTATTTGGTGGTTTGGGGTAAACAGATGAGGCTGCTTGTAGCAAAAGTTTCTGCCCGCAGACCTGGTAATCCATTTGTAGCACATGTATTGGGGAAGTTAAGGGAATCTAGTTTCCAAATCTTTTTGTCTTAGAACTTGGAGGACAGTGGTGTGTTGTCTAAGTCTTCTAGCTTCTGGTATTGCTGATGAGAAGACAGATGTGGGGGACTTTCTTGTTTCTCCCTGGAAGGTTTCTTGGCATTTTGAAATTTTACCAGTCTGAGTTTAGTTATGAATTTTTTTTCATTTGTCTTTCTTGTTACTGTCTAAATCTTCTCAGTTTGAGGACTGACTTTCTCTTTAGCTCTTTGAAGAATTAATATGTCATTTTTTGGGGTTAATTTCTGTAACTTTGGTCTCTAATTTTGGATCGCTTACATAAATTGGTATCGCACACCTCTTAGGTCTTGCTTCACATTTCAATTTTTTCTTAACAGTTTTCATCTTTTGTCTTTGTGCTTTATGCTCTGGGAAATTGCTTCAACCTCACATGTGGTTTATGTAGTCTTGCCCATTTCATCGCTTAGCTACATTTATTTATTTTTGTTTATGTTTTAATAATTTTTAATAATAATACTGTTTCTTTTTAAAAAGTAGCCTGTTTTTAGCTTGCATTATTCTCTCCGAGGATGTTTATGAGAATTAAAATGTATTTGTTCCCTGAAGTGTGTTTCCTCTGGTACCAACAGTTCTGTCTATTCATCTTGCGCTTCCTCTTTTTTGTTGCTGCTGTTGTTAGCTACTGTCAAGTAGGCTCTGATTCATGGTGATCCCATGGATATCAGGATCAGACCATTGTGATCCATAGGATTTTCGTTGGTTGGTATTTGGAAGTAGATCACAAGGCCTTTCTTCCTAGTCTGTCTTGGTCTGGAAGCTTTACTGAAACCTGTTCAGCATCATAGCAACATGCAAGCCTCCACTGACCAGTAGGTAGTGGCTGCACGTGAGGTGTTGGTCTGGAATCATATCCATGTTTCCTGCATAGAAGGTAAGAATTCTACCTGTCCTTAGATTTCCCCAAATGTTTGATGGACCTTGGTTAATATCAACAGTTAATGCATGTTGTTATATCTCCCCAAAGGCTTCTTCTTTTTTTTTTTTTTTAATTGTGATTTGGGTGAAGATTTACAGAGCAAATTCACTTTCCATACAGCAGTTCACATATACTTTGTCTCATGTCATTGACCACAGTTTACCACAATGCAACAGCTCCCCTCCCATTTCCTCCCCATAGTTACCTCTTCCCAGTGTCCATCCCTCCATATACTCCTGCCCCCTGAGCTGTCTCCCTGTGCATAAGCAGCCCTTCTTTCTCCCGTGATTGTTCTCTCCAAAGAGTATATCTACTTGAGGTCATATTCAGCTCATATGCCTGTGTTTTGTTTGGCTGCAAACCACAGGTGTGGGTTCAATTCCAGACCTGAAGGCCAAAGGCCTCTTTTGAATGGTAGTTTTGGAAGTGGGTTCTGTAAAGTGAGGTCAGGTTTGAACTGTTAGGCATTCTATGGAATGTGGGTGAGGAGCTGGCAGGCAAAGTGGCATTCTTCTCGCATAACTGTGGTGTCTGTAAGTACTTCAGGGCAGTAGTGATTTGGTATATTTAATTCAGAGGACATTGACATCATCCCCTTCCTTTTTTCCTCGTTTTTCCTCTTTTCCTCGTTGTTTTTCCTCTTTCCCCTTTTCCCCTATTTTTGTCAGAGATCTAGTTTTTCCTCTATCTTTCTGCTCTACTTCTCTCTGTAGCTTGGCTACTCTCACAGGAAGCCAACTTTTACAGAGATTAGTTCTCTGGCTTTATCCTAAAGGTAAAATCCACTGCTAACATCTCTGTTCACAAGGCCAGAGGAAGAGGAGGTCATGTGTCCAGAATACAGGTAATGCAGGGCCTTGAAATAACCTAATTGTTTCTTCCTTCTTGGAACTTGTCCAGGATGTCCTTAAAAGGACCATGGTATCTTTTATGTGGTTCCCTCATTTCCCCCCACTATTTTCCAACTTTCTAACAGTCTTCTTCTACTTTTGCTTCAACCAGAATTCTTTAGAATTTATGCGCATCCAATAACATATCTCCCCCAACCCCTGAGCGTACGGTAAAAATGCTGTTGTTTTATTATAGCTTAAATGTTTTTTTCCTGCCACTTTGGTGGGACTTCGGGAAGGAGGAGAGAGAGATTTATTCAGTTCATCGTCAGGAATTATAATCAGCTTTATTGTGACTGATGGTAACAGGTAAAAGATCTCTGGTGGTGCAGTGGTTAAAGAATTTGACAGTTAACCAAAAGTTTGGTGGTGTGAATCCACCAGCCACTCCGTGGGAGAAAGATGAGACAGTCTGCTTCCAGAAAAAGATTATGGCCTTGGAAACCCTATGGGCCATTCTACCCTGTCCTATAAGGTCACCATGAGTATGAATTCAACTTGTCAGCACTGAGTTTGATTTGGTAACAGTTAAGTCCCTAAACACCTCTTTCACTTAATGTACATTACCTCTTTTGATACCATGTCTTAGAATTATTACTAAATTATCTTTTTTCTTTCAAGCAATAAAGAACATTTAAAATTTCAGTCTATGCCATACTTGACCACTGCTGTTCTCTGGGCATATGGCCTCTTGTAGAAGAAAACAAGCATAACAATAAATATACTGCTTGGCATTACCTGCTGAGTGCTTCTTTTTTGTACATTAGATCGTATATGTGAGTGAAGTAATTTTCTTTTAAAAAAGACAATATGTACTGGAGAATATTTATTCAGCTACTCATGAAAATGGTCAGAAAACTGAGAAAATTGGGGTTTTACGTCTAGTGAAGCATAGCAAAGCAGGCACACATTTTTGAAAATGAATTAGGAAAGTCCTGGGAGAAGACAATGAATCTTGCTTGGTCATTTTTGTTTTTTGGCAATATATATACATATATATATATATACACACACACATTTATATATTGTTGTTGTTGTTGTTATGTGCCGTCGAGTCGGCCCTGACTCATAGCGACCCCTCCTTGGGTTTTCGAGGCAGTATC
>NW_006921797.1:4968253-4982045 GCF_000298275.1 Orycteropus afer afer
CTCTAGTGGCTAATGATTGAGGGCACCTTTTCATGTGTTTGTTAGTCACCTGGATGTCTTCTTTGGCACAGTGTCTGTTCATGTCCTTTGCTGATTTTTTGATTGAATTATTTGGTGTTTTGCTGTTAAGGTATTGAAGTTTTCCATAAATTTTAGAGATTAGACTCTTGTCAGATATGTGTTGCCAATGTTTTTTTTTCACAGCAGATTTTTACATTTTTGGTGAAGACTTTTGATGAACATAAACTTTCTAATTCATTACTTGCCTTTGGAATCACTACTTTGTACAGACACAACCAGTGGGGAATATATAATATATACGTACGTGTGTGTGTGTGTATATGTGCAGTGTCATTTTAGGGTTCACTTTAAACCTTAAAGGAAGATATGTGTATTCCAAATGCCTTTTCTACTTAACACCTTTTAATTTTTTTTTTTTTTGTGGGAGTGGTAATATATTTAGAGGGAGCTCTGGTGGCATAGTGCCTAAGGCATTTGGTTGCTAACCAGAAGGCTGGCAGTTCAAATCTACCAGCCACTTCTTTTTTGGGGGGGGGGCGTTTCTGTGCTCCCAGGCAAGGTTTACAGGTCCCTGAGAGGGGCCCGAGAAGTCGTGCCGCCCAGACGGGGGTGGGGGGTGGGGTTTATATAGTTGCATAGTGGGGGCAGAGGGAAAAAGGTGGGAACCAATCAGGTGAAAGCACCTCATTAGCATAGTCGTTAAGGGAGGGGGGAGGACCTGTGCGGGTTCAAAATAAGGCGGGAACCAATCAGGTGGAAGCTGCATCCGCGTTGGCCTGTTTGTAGCTTCTTCTAGTTCAATCTTTTACCCGCCTGACTGGCACTGCTTTCCTGCCTGACATTCCCACCTTTTTGGTGATAAAAGGGCCATGTTATCATTCTGGCTACTTACTGCTGGACAGGGTTCGGAGTAGGGTTATAGGCCAGAGTCAGTGGGGATCGGGTCAGTCGGTAGGCAAGTGTACGAGTGTAGGAGTAAGTGATTGACAGTTACTCTGGACATTTCTTTGAGACAGTTTTGAAGGAATCTAAAGAGGCAAGGGGCAAAAGGAAAAAAAGAGACTTATTAGTACAAGGGGTCCTATAAGGAGTAGTAACCAGTCCTGTAAGGAGTAGTAATCAGTGGTGATCGGAGCCATTCAAATGGTGAGGTTCGTGTTCGGTGTCTATTAACGTAATTCTTCACTCAGTCAAGTCAGTGTATTGACATTTTGTTCCACTAGACCAGATTCGTTGATGTAATAGCAGCAGTCTTCTTTAAGAAAGAGGCAGGTTCCACCTTTTTCCACTGTTAATAGGTCCAAGGCTGTTCAATTCTGTAAAGTAACTTGGGCCAGAGAGGTTAGCTGTAGTTGGAGAGAAGCTAAAGAATCTGCAGTGGTTTCTAGAGTTATTTCTAATTGGTTTTGGAACTCTTGAGCTGACATTATGCTGTGACCCAATGCTGGTCCAGTTGCAGTGAAAGCAGAGGCCGGGCTGAGGCCTACTATAACAGGCAAAAAGGCAGCTCATTTGGTTCTTGGTTTTGGTAATAGCCAGGAGAGTTCAGATTTTCTGTATACTGTAAGTTGGGGAACTATTGTTACTGGAAAACAAGGGCTTGGGGTTGTGTTATTTATACAGTTAAGTAGGGTTCCGTTGCATCAAAAGTACGTTCTGGGTGCTGAGGTGGTTTGGGAGGTGATAGATATGTTTTTGTGAGCAGGAAGTTTGTTCTGAAAATACAGGTATGATATTGTTAGTAAGGAAACAAATCCTGGAGGGCCATGTATGATTGACAGTGTCAGGTTCCCTAAGGGGCACCTGTAATGAAGGAGTAATGCAGGATGGGTTAGATGTGGATGTAGGTGCTGGTTGGGTGGAATTAATTAGTACAGCCGCAAGTAAGGGTCGTTAAAGAGAGGCACAAAGGAAACTGTGGGAAATATTGGGTAAGGTGTGGGAATAATTGAGGAAGGATAGAGTGTGTTGAATGATCTGTATCCAGGAAGAAACTGGAACCGTTCAGGGTGTGTCTAGGAGTTGTTCCTGTAGGGTCTGCTCTGCCTGGGAGATACTAGTGGAGACATGTATGGAGGTGTTGAGGGTCGGAACGCATTCCCGTGCTATATATAGATGGGTGGTTTCTGTGGGTGGAGAGTTAGAACTTGAAGTATATAGTTTGCCCTCGACCCCTGACACCCATCTGGTGTCCTGAGGGTCACGAATGCAGAGATACAGGTTACTTTACTAAAAAATGTTCCAGACACATGTTCCTCGCTTTTAAAGAGATATATCCAGACCCGGCACCTTCAAAGGCATCATGTCTCCTACATGACCAGTAATAGCATCCACCATAGGTGGAAGGGAGATATTTACAACCTACGGAGGCTTGGTTGTATGTAAAACAGGCATAGGGAAACCAATTAGAAGATACTGATTTGGGAGTAATGGGTATTATAATTTCTGTCTAATAACAAGTTGGATCAAGTGGAATGGTAAAGAAGGCATCTTTAAGACCTAGTATAGAGAAGTAAGTAGTAGACGGTGGGATGCGAGAAAGTAGTGTGTAAGGGTTAGGAACAACAGGGTGTAGAGGTATTACAGTTTCGTTTAATAAGGCACAAATCTTGCACTAAGCGGTATGAGCTGTCAGATTTCTTTACCGGTAGGATGGGAGTATTATAGGGTGAATGTGTGGAATTAAAAGACGTTTAGTTAAGAGGTGTTGAATACGAGTTTTCAGTCCTTGCCTTTGTGTCAGGGAGATGGGAAATTGGGGGCTAGAGGGAAAATGTGAGGGGTCTTTTAAATGAATAATAACAGGTGAATGGTGGGTAGCAATAGTAGGAGTAGAGGTGTCCGACACAATGGGATCCGCTAAATCAGGAGGTAAAGGAGGGTTCAGTGTGGATGTTGGAGTAGAGATTAGTGATAATAAAAGTGTTGTTGAGGGGTCCTGTGTCCAGTGTAGGGTGACCCCTAATTTTAAAGGAAGGTCTCTTCCTAAAAGTGGGGTGGGGCAGGTAGGTATCACTAAAAATGAGTGTGTAATAATTCTGTTGTCTGTGAGGCATGTGACAGGACCTGTTACCTAGGGTCTGGACGGGCATCCATCAGTTCTCATCACTGAGTCCGGGGAGGGTATAATTGTCCCAGGATGGAAGGTAAGACGGAATAGGTAGCCCCCGTATCGACCAAGAAGGACGTCAACTTACCTGCTACCTTGAGTGTTACCCTGGGCTCGGCGAGAGTGATTGGGGTCGACGAGTCGGGGCTCCTTCAGTCTTCAGCTGCCAGACCCAGAACAGTCAATAGCGGGTCAGGGGTTGGAGGGACTGGCCCTCCGTGTCTTGGCACCGAGGGACAGTCACTCTTCCAGTGTCCCTTTTTACCACACGTTGGACAAGGTCTAGAAGGTTGTCGTGGATGTGGACAATGACTGGCCCAGTGGCCTTCCTCTCCACATTTAAAGCAGGCTCCAGTTGGGTGGTTGTTTCTGGCTAGTCGAGTAGGTGTCGGCCTCAGGGCTGCCACTAAGGCTTGGGCTTGTAAATTGGCCTTCTGGCGAGTGCGGGATTCCCTATCTGCCTCAGACTGTTCCTCCCCCTCCTGGGTGTTAAAGACTTTAAAGGCCATATTCACCAGGTCTCAGATGGGAGTCTGGGGGCCCTCCTCTGCCTTTTTCAGTTTCTTTCTAATATCAGGAACAGATTGGGTGATAAAGTGAGTAGTTAAAAACAGTAGCTCCTGCTGGGGAAGTTGGGTCTAAGCGAGTATATTGTGTAACGGCCTCACGTGTAAGGGCCTCAGTGAGGCGATTAAGAAAAGCTGCTGGGTTTTCATTAGGGAGTTGAGTAATCTCCCGCAGTTAACAACTTTATGTGAAGTAGCCTGTAGGTCCCGCTAGGAGGCACTGGAGCATTTTGTCCCCGAGAGTGCAACCATTCTGCCCAGATTGGGTGTCTAGTTGGTATTCCCATCTGGAGTCCTGCCCAGGAACAGCTTCTGGACCCACTGGCATGGTAGGGTCAGTTAAGTGGGTTTGGTTGCCATGTTCCCAAGCATCCCAAGAACCCGCTCCCTTTCATCAGAGTTTAAAGTGGAAGAGAGGATGACATAAATGTCATGCCAGTTTAGGTCATACGCTTGAGAGAGGTAACAAAATTCCTTAATGTAGGTGGTGGGATTGTGAGAAAGGGAACCCAGATGTTTTCAATCTGAGATAAGTTGGTGAGGGAGAAAGGAGTATGCGCACGGACAACACCTTCAAAGTCAGCCACTTCACGGAAGGGACAGAGAAGGGGCTGTTGAGAAACGGGTGTGGCTGCTTGCTGGGAAGGGTAAAAAAGGATTCTGGGGAAGTGGTGTCCCGAGATGTTAGTGAAGAGGAGGGTGGGGGTGGTGGAGAGGGTGCAATGGGGTTAACAGGAGGTGGAGATGAAAGTGCCTGTCTTGAATAAGGGGTTGGTCTATGAGGTGGAGATGAAAGACATTCAGGTGGGTCAGAAAAAGAGGAAGGTGGGTGCTCTGGTGGATGGGTCTCATAAAAAATTCTTAATCTAGATGGACTGAGGCTAACACCATAATCATCTTTTAATCCCTTTGGAAAATTTTTGATCATGTATTCTAACAGTAGATTTACTGGGGGTACCTCTGATCATGACAGTGGTGCACACAAAACAAAAGACAAGTCCCGAAGACCTCTCGGATGCCTGGTTGTCCACCCTTCTTATGAAGGTTTCAGTGGGTCTTTGGCTAAGGTGTCTATAAACCCTGGAGTGGAGGGCGAAGCCACACCATTATGCCAATCCGACCTCACACAGAATGCAACTTCAGGCCCATTCAGATTCCACGACTTTTCGTCTTGGAACTTCACATGTATCATTCACGCTAAACAGTCAAACAGACAGACACCAACCCCAATGAAACCGAATGTGAACTCTCTACTAGAGCTTCTAGAGGGACTCGAACCCTTTACCCTACCTAATCTGGCCAAAGGCGACTCGAACCCCTGAAGAGGCCGAAGGGGACTCTAACCCCAGAGACTGCAGGCTAGCACCAGCCACTTCTTGGAAGAAAGATCAATCTACTTCCTTAGTGATAACGCTTTGGAAACCCAAAGAGGGGTTGACATGAGTTGGATTTGACTTAACGGCATTGAGTTTTTTTTTTTTTTTTTTTTTTTTAAGTAATATATTTAGAACGTTAGGAGCACAGGTGCTTTTAAATATGAGACTTTGATCCTCAGTGTATGCAGTAGTAATAAGGACTGCTTATATCTGTAGTTTTCAGACTCTTTTTTTTTTTTTGGACTGTGCACTACAGTGAGGAGCTCTGGTGGTGTGGTACCTCAGGCACTTGACTGCTAACCAGAAGGCTGGCAGTACAAACCCACCAGCTGCTCTGTGGAAGCAAGATGAGGTGATTTACTTCATAATGTACAGCCTCGGACACCTAAAGGGAATCAATTGGAATTGACTTGATGGCAGTGAGTTTGTGCACGACAGTAAGATACAAGTTTATCATCACTGCTTTGTATTACATGTGTGTATAAAACTGAAATTAGAGTTTCATGAAACGGTATTTGCCCTTCATGTGGTACACTCATATTGTGTCTTTCATTAACCAAAAGAGTTATGGCCCTCTGAATTTATTTCATAATCCACTAATTAATTGTGACCTGCAGCTTGAAAACATCCCTCTTAGATCCTGGTCTGTTGGTATCGTGAGAAGGTGGAGGGAGGGCTTTATGTTCAAGTAGACCTGGGTTCTTCTAGCTTAATGTCCTTGGATGAGTTTCTTCTTTGAGGTTGTTTTTGCAACTGTAAACTTGGGAACCATAATATCATCTTAGCTTTACTGTGAAAATTATATATAAGGTTTCTAGCAGTGCTAGGAATGATGTAGGTAATTAATAAGTGTAAGCTTTTTGAGGGTCTCTGGTAGTGCAGTACTTAAAGCATTTGACTGCTAACCAAAAGGTTGACAGTTCAAATCCAACAGCTGCTCCCCAGAAGAAAAATGATTTGGGCCTGGTGAGTCTTTTGTCATCATTGTTATTTTTACTATTAAGTAGGCAATGAGATTCAAACATTATTTTAGGGTTTGGAGCAGTAACATTTTATTAAGAGGCAAACATACAGACATGTAATTGCCATACAGGATGAGAAAGATATTAGTAGAATTTATAAGAGGCATAGTAACATAAAGGAGCTCTGGTGGGCTGTGGTTGCTAATGAAAAGGTCAGCGGTTTGAACACCCCAGCCACTCCTTGAAAGAAGGATGTCATAGTCTGCTTCCATCAAGATTTACAGCCTTGGAAACCCTATGGATCATTTCTACCTGTAATATAGGGCTGTGTGTCAGAATCAACTCTGACAGTGGGTTTGGTTTGGCTTATAGTAGCATGAAGGAGGAAGTCGCAGACAAACAATGCAATGCACTGCTATCGAGTTGGATCCGACTCATAGCGATACCTCTTTGGGTTTCTGAGGCAATATCACTATGGAAGTAGATTGCACAACCTTCCGCTGAGGAGTGGCTGGTGGGTTTGAACCACCAGCCTTCTGGTTAGCAGTCAAATGCCTTAGGCACTAGGCCACCAGAGCTCCTGAGGAGGAAGTCAGGGTGGGGAAATTACAGGTGTACTTTTATTTTTTATTTTTAAGGCTATTAAGGAACTGTGTCACTCAGATTGCCTCGGCTAATGGGGTTTTACTTTAAGGATGCACATGGCTGTGGGGGCAGGTGAAGAAAAACAGGAACTTTTTCAAAGCTATAAAGCCAGTATTCAGAGAGTTGCAGTACTGTTTTGAGTATAACTCATTGTTTTCATTTTCTGGCTTCATGGAGAATTGGTACAACTTCCAGAATATAACACAGCCTTAGGGACTGAATTACCATGAATTATCAGTAGCAACAGTCCTAGGCTTCAAAGTCTAGTATTCTGCCATTCTAACTTTGTTCTGTCTCTTTCTCCCTGCTTACAGTAGATCAAGCACTCTTCCCTGCTTTATTGTTTCTGCTGCATCGTGATTTCTGCTTACCTCTGTCATACTCTTGGTTTCTTGACTTCTGGTGTTTTGGTTGCAGGTAACATTTTATTTTCTATTATTTTTCCTTTGCTTGCCACTTTCTAGCCAAATTTTCCTTTGCTCAAATCAAATGTGTTTTCTTCTTAGGACTATACACTTGATGCTTTTCTTTCCGCTTGGAATTCTACTTCTGGTTGTCTCTTGCTTGGATTCTTGTCATTTGAGCTTCAACTCATATGTACCCTGCCCCTTTTCTGGCCACATTTATAATCCCATGGCCTTTAGACATTTTCACTATATTATCGCTCTATTTTCATCATAAAAATTACTATAATCTTTATCCCTTAATTTATTTGTCCCACTAAGAGTGATATATATAAGGAAGATTTGATTGCTAAAGAGGACTCAAAATAGCCAAAATGGCAATGCTGATAAATCTGAAGTTAATTGCTGGAAAACAATGCAGTATGGCAACAGCATCTTAGAGCAAGAATAAGCAAAGGCTGCCTCACAGCAGTGAATTTGAAGAGGTGGAGTAGAAGCTTCAATCATTCTCCCTCTGTCAGGCCTAACCCAACATACTTTCTCTCTCAGATCAAGATCACTGATGTATGCACAGAATATCTGGGAACCAGGGGACCCAAAATGGGATCTCAGCAGGGGCTTCGTATATCCTGCCGGTTGTGGTCATATAGATAAATTTGTTCTATGGTAGAGCCCTCCAGAAGTCTCACCAAAATCAGTTACAAACCTAAACCCATCACTCTCACTGTTAACAAAGAGTGCTTTCAAGCTGGTACAAACAGCCCTGAAGCTCATTGGATCCATGGTTTCAAAACATCACTAATAATCAGTATGTTTTGTGCCTTGATGCAGACATCATTGTCATGCAGGTACTTTTTTTATTTTGGGAATATATTCAGGCCAATTCCAGACCTGTTGGAATTAACCTTCAGGATGCATTTGTTTGTTTGCTTATCTTTATTTTCCACTAGAATGTGAACACAGTAGAGCAGTAATCTTGTCTCTGTGTGAAGATATCAGTGATTTTGTAATGTGTTTATGATTCGACAGGATATTCAGAATGTCTGAAAATGCCCTTTCCATTTAGGTTTATCTTTAAACTTCATTTTGGGGCCTAAGTGGCTTTGGAGGGATGAAACACTTTCTGTGTGTTTAGAGTAGGAAACAGTGAGTGATAAGGAATGGGTATGAAAGTGAGTGTGGCTCTATTTCCTGTTTCATTAGTCTTTCTCTCTCTTTGACTCCTTAGGATTAGATGAATAGATTCTCTTTCCATATATTATACTTTATCTTTGAGAAAAAGTTAGAAATACAAAAAATTCTCTATATTTTCTACAAAAAGAATTCTAGTATTTTATTGAGTAGGTGAGATAATAATAAATACTTAAAATTTTTTAATGCTTTCTATTCACCAAACATTGTGTTGCCCCTTCCCCTTGTCATCTCTAATACTTTATGAGGACACACTACAAGGTGAGTAGTAATATCCCTCTTTTAAATAAATGTAATCTGAGACTAAAAGTTAAATACAGGCATATGTTACTTAATGTCTGTTCAGGCAGCATCCAAGTACGTATATATGTCCCAGGCCCATTGAGTTCAGAACCAAAGGTAGTGTAAATACTTTGCTAAGTATGGAGATCAATCTGTATCTTACTTGCTCTCTGGATCTTGTGTCCTCCTCCCCTTTGTCCCTCCCACAGGGGTTGGGGGAGGAGATTCTGGCACCCATCAATGACTGCCTGTCCCACCACACTCACCTCAGGCAGGGCCATGCAGATCTTGCTGGAGTTACAAAGGGAGATGCCCTGCTGAGGTCACTTTCCCACTCTGGGTACCCTGTTCAGGGACAATTTAAAGCCCATTAGGTATTGCAGGGAAAGGGGCTGGTGGGTGGTGGGCAGGAAGCTAGACAGCGAGTTCTCGCAAGTTATGGGGCAGAGGGGTAGGGTCCTGGTGCAGCTCTTGGAGACTGGCAGGACCAGCTGTGGTGAAGCCAAAGTTTTCATGAAGTCCTTCAGCCTGGCTGTGGTGTTATGGGTTCGGGCCAGCTGTATGCCTCTCTCCTGTATATAATAGGATGTTTGCCCAACATTCAAATCACATAATGTCCTGTTTCACAGGTGGATGTTAAACAGTGCATACCTGTATCGTGTTCAAGGCTGCCGTTAGTAATTAATTAGCAGAGCTAGATTTGGACTTAAGTAATTTTGGTTCCAAAACCAGAGTTCTTACTGCACTATGTAGTAGAAGTAAAAGATGGCAAACACCTTATAATGCAGGTTAGGTGGCTACTAGCATAACTTTTCTATATATGGTGGGAATAAAAAAACAAAACAAACCCAAACCCACTTCTGTCTAGTTGATTTAGACTCACAGAGACCCCCGTTGTTGTTGTTTTTTTTGGTTGTTATGTGCCGTCGAATCGGACCTGACTCATAGCAACCCATCCTTGGGTTGCCTATGGAACCTACAGAAGTAGATTGCTCAGCCTTCCTTCCGAGGAGTGGCTGGTGGGGTTGAACTGCCAGCCCTCTGGTTAGCAGTCAAGTGCCTTAGGCATCTTTGGAAGTAGATTGCCCAGTCGTCTTCCATGGAGTGGCTAGTGGGTTTGAACCACCAGCCTTCTGGTTAGCAGTCAGATGAGATGCTTTAGGCACTGTGACACCAGAGCTCCTTGGTGGGAATATAGGTGAGAAGAAAATGCCAAGTTCTGTGCTTTATGGTTTGCTGATTCCCGAATCACAATAACTTCTGGAGGCTCTGTCTTGTTCACTTCTCTCCCTTTTTGGTACTTAGGACTCTTTCAATCATCTTGTTTATTGAATTTGGATCAAATAGTTTAAGAGATTTTGAAATGGATTCCCGTAATTTTCCATTGCTTATGTATCATTCATTGACCTCACAATAAGCTTTGATAATGTAACTGATTTCTCAGCACATCTAAATTCTAAATATTGTCACTTTTTCTTTCAAAACATTTCTAGATGGCCCTTCTCTAAGGAGTTGTCAGGCAATTACTTTTTTAGTTTAAGTGCTCATCATGTCTTTATGGGTCGCAATTTTTCCTTCCCTTTCAGGTAATTTTAACTTTATTATTTTGAACATTTGAACATTTTATATGGTTCAGAATTTAAAAGATAGAAAAGAGTATACAGTGAAAAATGTTCCCATACCTGCCCTCAGCCACTTACTTTTCTATCCTGGAAGCAATCAGTATTAGCAGTTTCTTATGTGTCCTTCTGGAGATGATGCTACATTGTATAGATAAATGTATATGTATATTCTCACTGATTCCCTCCCTCCTCATTTTTTAGTGTATCATACACACTGTTTTGCTTCCCTAACAATTAATTACATCTTGGTGATTATGCCTGTATCACTACCTAAAGAATTACTTTATTCTTCTTAGTGACTGCGTAGTAGTTCACTGTTATATTACCAGACCTCTACTAAATGGATAATAGGGTGTTTCTTCTTCTTCTTCTTTTTTTTTTTTTAAATAGCATTGAAATAAGTTATTTTTCATGTATGCAAGGATATTTTTAAGGAAAAATTCCCACAGTGGAATTTCTGGGTCAAAAGGTACAGATATTTTAAAAGTTAGATTGATATCGTGAGATTATCTCCATGGAGATTGTAATTTACACTGCTACCAGTAACAATGCAGGGAGTTTTTTTTTTTTTTTAAAAAAAAAAAAACAGTAACAATTGACTATAACAACACAAATAGTTATGGAACTTCTTATCTCTTTCATCTGGTAGATGAAAAATAGTGTCTTATAATTAACATATGCTTTTTATGATTTTATTCACACACACACACACACACACACACACATACAAGAAATGGCACGATCTTGATATTACAGCCTGATGAATTTCACAGATTGAACACACCCTCTTCCCCAGTGACTGCTCTAGCCTCAGCCTCTGGAAGGGTAACTGTTATGCTGGCTTATTTTATCAATTCATTGTTTTTGTACTTCATAAGTGTGAAATCATACAGTACGTGCTTTTGTTTTTAGATTCTTTACTCAGCATTTTATCTGTTATTCCTCTACTTGTATCTGAAATTCCCAGTGAAATATTAATTTTCATCGCTCTAAAGAAGTTGAGTACCTTTTCATACATTTCAACTTCTGAAATTTCTATTTTCTGTCAGCTGTTTATTTCCTGTATCCATGTATGTAGGATCATTTTCTTATGAAGCTCGTTATATATTGCTTTTGGTTGCTGTTGAGTTGATTCCTACTTAAAGTGATCTCCTTGTGTGCAGAGTAGAACTGCTCCATAGAGTGGCCTTTTTTTTTTTAATTGTGATTTGGATGAAAGTTTATAGAGCAAATTCATTTTCCATACAGCAGTTCATACACATTTTCTGTTATGACATTAACTGCAGTTCCCCACAGTGTAACAGCTCTCTTCCCACTTCCCCCCATGGTTACCTCTTCCCTGTGTCCTTCCCTCTCATGCACTCCCCCTCTCCCCCAAGCTGTCTCCCTGTACAAACACTGCCCTTTCTCTCCTCCCACTATTGATCACTCCAAGGATCACTACCTGATGTAATGTTCACCCCACATGCCTGTCTGTTGTTTGGCTGGAAGCCACAGGAGTGAGTTCAGTTCCAGACCTGAAGGGTGACTAGGAGTCGTTGTCTCAGGGGTTTCACCAGGCTCTGTCAGACCAGTAAACCTGGTCTTTTTTTTTTTTTTTTTTAATGATTTTGAATTTTCTTCCACATTGTTCTCCCACTGTATCTAAGATCTCCTGCACTTACCCTTTGTGGATGGTTGACAGTGGTAGCTGGGCACCATCTGGTTTTTCTGGTCTCGTGGTCATATAGGCTGAGGATCGCGTGGCCTACTAGTCCCTTGGACTAATTGTTTCTGTGTGTCTTTGGTTTTCTTCATTGTTCTTTGCTCTGGAGAAGGAGAGACCCATTGTTGCATCTAGATGGCGACTTGCAAGCTTTTAAAGACGCAAATTACTGCTCACCAAAGTATAATCTAGAACAATGTTTTTGTGTAGTATGTTATGCTAATTGAGCTTGATGTCCCTTGTGACAATGGTCCTAAGCCCACAAGGCCAACTACTTGCTTCCTCAGGGTAGCTGGCTGTGGCTTAGAAGCCACCACAACCTTGCCCCTTGTCAGCTTATATGACAGTTCCTGCTGTGAAGAATTTTTTCTTTCTCCCAAATTGTAATATGTGTTCATTTTCTCATGGGTATTTTAAATCTTTTCTCATTATTTTACTTACTTGCTTTCCTCCCATAACTTTTGTTAAGTCACATACTAATGTCAACAAAATGTAACTGGAATAAAGAAATGAAAAGTGATACCACTGGAAGAGAAATTTGAATTGAAAGCAAATTTGAATTGAATAATCAGATCTAATCATGAGACTGCTGACTCTGCAGCTGTTCAGAGACTCTAGTCATTCAGTCAGAAGAATTTAGTGAAGGCAGATGTGGGCATAAATGAGGAAGGTTGCTGTGATGAAAAGGATAAAGATACCCTAGAAGAAGTGATGCTGGCAAAGCACTTCACAGTCAAGGAACTCTCTCAGAGTTACTTCAAGACAGAGAGAGTACAAAAGATTTAATGTTCAAAAGCCATCCTCAACCTGGGAAGAAGTTATGATAGTTTTCCAAGTCATAGAAAAGCTGTCAAATCTATATACTAATATTCTCATAACTTACATGAGGCAGAGTATGTAAGATCACCAAAGACAGAAATGATTTTTGTGTGTTTAATCCAGAGTCTACTAGTTACCCTCTTGTGCACAAAGTAGGAGAATAGACTTAATAAGTATTGAAGAAAAAGTATAGTGAATAAGGCATTGTGTTCCATTTTACATGTCATGTACATCAAGAGCATTATCCATGAAGAAAGCAAGAGGTCATTAAAAAGACGAGGAAGAAAGAAAAGACCAAAATGGATGTCAGAATAGACTCTGAAACTTTGCCTCGAGGAGACAAAGCCAATTACTATAATGAAATGTGCAAAGACCTGAAGTTAGAAAACGAAAAGGGAAGAATGCACTCGGCATTTCTCAAGCTGAAAGACCAAGGAAAAAAATTTAAGCCTCAAGTTGCAATATTGAAAGATTCTATGGGCAAAACATTTAATGATGCAGGAAGCATCAAAAGAAGATGGAAGAAATACACAGAGTCACTGTACCAAAAGGAACTGGTAGATCTTCATCCATTTCAAGAGGTGGCATATGTTCAAGAACCAATGGTAATGAGGGAAGAGGTCGAAGCGCTGCACTGAGGGAATTGGTGAAAAACAAGGCTCCAGAAATTGATGGAATGAATACCCATTGAGATGTTTCAACATACGGATGCCCCACTGGAGGCACTCACTCGGTTATGCCAAGAGCTACCTGGCCAGCTGACTGGAAGAGATCCGTATCTGTACCCATTCCAAAGAAAGGTGATCACACAGAATGTGTGAACAATATCAACAATTCATTATTGAACAATATCGTTAATATCGCATGCAAGTAAAATCTTACTGAAGATAATTAAAAAATGGTTGCAGCAGTATATTGACAGAAACTTCCAGAGGTGCAGGCAGGATTCAGAAGAGGATGTGGAATGAGAGATATCATAGCTGACGTCAGATGCATCTTGGCTGAATGTAAAGAATACCAGAAAGATGTTTACTTGTGTTTTATTGACTATGCAAAAGTATTTGATTGTGTGGATCATAACAAATTATGG
>NW_006921797.1:4982555-4999106 GCF_000298275.1 Orycteropus afer afer
CAAATTGGCTGCAAAGTACCTCTTTCAAGTGCTGAAGAGCAAAGATGTCTCCTTGAGGACTAAGGTGTGCCTGACACAAGCCATGGTATTTTCAATTGTCTCATGCATGTAAAGAGATGGACAGTGAATAAGGAGGACTGAAGAAGAGTTGATGCTTTTGAATTGTGGTTTTGGCAAAGAATACTGAAAGTGCTGTGGACTGGTAAAAGAACTAACAGGTCTGTCCTGAAGGATGTGCAGCCAGAATGCTCCTTGGAGGTGAGAATGGCCAGACTTCATCTCACATACTTTGGTCATGTTGTCAGAAGGTACCATTCCCTGGAGAAGGATGTCATGCTTGGTAAGGTGGAGGGTTGACGAAAGAGGGGAAGGTCCTCAACGAGGTGAATTGACAAGGTGGTGGCGGTGATGGGCTCAAGTGTAGCAAGAATCGTGGAGCTGGCTCAGGAACAGGTGGTGTTTCGTTCTGCTGTGCATAGGGTCGCTATGAGTCAGAGATGACTTGATGGCACCTAACAACGACAACAACAATATTAAGAAGTACACAAACTAGAGGAAGTTTTTTAATTGTGAGGGACTGATGGAAAGGGTCTTCTAGTAGCTGAAGATTACCGTTGGAGCAGAGTTAAGCTTGTTCTGTGTAGCTCGAGGCGATGAGTCAAAGTTGTAAGTAGACAGATACATTTTAGTCCTAGGGAAGAATAACTTTCAAACAACTATAATTAATAATATAGTAGTGTATTCATCCTCACAGTAGAGCACTCATCATTGGAGGAGTTCAAGCAGACATTAAATGATGGGTCATTTTTGTCATTATTAATATAGAAAGGATTTCTGTTTTTAAACAAAAGTTGCTTAAGAATTTTTTGAGGTTCCTGTTAAGTCAATCACTTGACTGTGCTGTGAGCTTCCATTTTTCTTTTCTAGTTTTCTTTCACATTTGTGCAGGGTTTTCTCTTCAAGGTTCATCCTTTTCTAAACTTCTATCAAGTAGCAGAAAAGAATTGAGTGAAAACAAGAGGCTGTTGTTTCAAGGGATTAAATGGTAGAGGCACCCCAGTTTCTGATTAGCTAATATGTATTACTACTTTGAGCCATTTCTCTTCCTTTTGGCTTTCCTTAAGCACTGGCACATAACAAAAACAACAAGAAGTAACTTTGTTGGAAAACTCAGTGGAGTTTATAGCAGCAGTAAAAGTTGGAATGGGAGCTGAAAATTAAAATACTAATCTAACATCAAGTTTGTGCATGTGAGTATAGTTTATAGATTGAAGAAAGTTTACATAAATTTCAGGAAAATTAAGTTATGCTAGCATAAATATGATTTCATCGTCATCCTTTCAGGCAAATGTAAAAATTACCACTACTGATTCAGGAAATTATTCTCTTACTTAGTAAAATGATTCATTAGAAGAGCAGATTGTAAAAAATATACTGAGCAGAAAATGTACTAATGCATATATGTACTTTTGAGATGGATATGTTTGTGTATCATATGTCTTAATGTTGGAAAGAAGTCTGATTGAGGCAACAATTTAAACATCTGACCTTTAGACAGAATAATTTAAAGACCTTTCAATTACATGAGGAACTCTGGTGGTGCAGTGCTTAAAGCATTCAGCTGCTAACCAAAATGTCAGTGGTTCAAACTCACGAGCAGCTCCACAGAAGAAAGATGAGGCAGTCAGCTTCAGTTCTACCCTGTCCTATAGGGTCACCATGAGTTGGAAATTGACTCAGTGCAGTGGATTTAACTATACACTTCTCAAACTTCAAAGAACTATATTGCTCAAAGGAGAATTGGGAGCACAGAAAAATTAGATGTCTTTGGAATAATACATAAAACAGAAAAGTTTAGCCTGTTTTTGTGTTTTCAAGTTTTATCTTATTCACTCAGTTTTAGGGGATTTCCCTTATTTTAAAGATTATTCCGAAATCTTTCTTTGAGTGTAGGTTGAATCTTCTTGGGTATGAAGAACTGGGTTCAAACAAAAGTTTTTTTTTTCTTCCTGTGATGTTTTTGCAATAGGTATAAATTGCTTAAAGAGGAGGTATCTTTATGTAACTGTAGCTTTTTAAGGCTTGCATTTTTAAAATTTGTGTTAATATGTGCTCTTTTATGATTACAAATGTAAAGCTGTTGTTTTTAATGTGATGTGTGAGTTCTACCTTCCAGTTAGTTACTCCACATTTTTATTTTTATTTTCCTTTAAAGCATATGATTTCCTTTTCCTTTGCCTATTTTTAGGTGGGCCACTTGAGATTACTGTTCATAGGTTTTTCTCCATGTTCTTACCAGAATTTAATAAAAGGCTTCATTTTCCCTTTCTTTCAGTTAAAAGAAGTAAACCATGTATGTACTATATTCCACATCATGACTTTTTCCTATGGCTGAATTTTGACCATTAATATATGACAGCTCTGTTACTTGAGTTTAGAGGAGGGTTTATTGTATTAGAGTGTACCCTACCCTACATTCAACTAGAATTAGTTGTATTTAAAAAATGCTGTTGGTGTTGAAAATGAAGACATTGTTGATGCCAGTTGTTTAATGTTTTTGGAACAATGTAAAAAGACTGGTTTCTGATCATTAATCTTTTCTGTACATATGTGATGATATGTGCTTGGATTTGAGGAGCTCTGGTGGCACTGTGTTAAGGTATTGGGCTGATAACCAAAAGGTTGGTGGTTCGAGCCCATCAGCTACTCTGTGGAAGAAACATGAGGCATTCTGCTTCCATAAAGATTTACAGCCTTGGAAACCCATTGGTGGTTGCTGTGAGTTAAAGTTGACTTGATGGCAGTGGATGGGTGGGGTGCTTTGATTTGGATATATAACCACTATTTAAAGAACCTGTTAATCTTTGCAGCTGCCATATTTCCAGAAGTCATTGATCTAAGAACTCTGCTTTTCCTTACACTTGACTATAATAGCTATATGAATGCTGCTGCTGTTGTTGTTATGTGCCGTTGAGTCGGACCCGACTCATAGAGACCCCTCCTTGGGTTTCTGAGGCAGTATCACTACAGAAGTAGATTGCCCCATTTTCCTTCCGAGGAGTGACTGGTGGGTTTGAACCTCCAGCCTTCTGGTTAGCACTCAAGTGCCTTAAGCACTATGCCACCAGAGCTCCCATATGAATGCTAGCCCAGCAAAATTGAATTTCAAACAATGTGGCCTCAGTGTTGGTGGACTTGTGGTATTTTAGGTTCTAAAATTTTGGGTTAGAGATTTCGTTTTCTTTAAGTACACAAGGGATCAAATTAGTGTAGAGTGAAATTTGACATCTGTGTTAGAGACTCATAACTGTTAAGGAGGACCTTGCATCAGTACTTTGTCACTCAGTGACATACTGAATTTCTTGATGCTATTCTCCCAGTTTTGTCATATCACATCTTCTGTTACCCTGACTAGAAGCGGTATCCTGTCTGAATTCCTAAATTTGTCACAGGCTTACAGTGTTTACTACATCTGTCTTATTTTGCAGTTATTATGGCTTAGCACATTTGAGAGGAGGAAATACTTAGTTCATATATACCCTATAACACCTAGTAAGAAAATGTTTCACTAAATAAGCTAATTTGTCAGTAATGCTCAGAAGTATTTATCAACTTTGTACAGATGTATCTTAAGTACAAAAAAAAAAAAAAAAATAGTTCCATCATGTATTGGAGTAGAACTGTTCTCCATAGGGATTTCCATGGCTGATTTTCACAAGTAGATCACTAGGCCTTTCTTGCAAGGTGCCTCTGGTTGACTTGAACCTTTTTTAACCTTTTGGTTAGAAGCTGAGTGTGTTAACCTTTGAAACACCTGTTGTTGTTGTTATGTGCCATCGAGTGGGCCCTGACTCATAGCATCCCCTCCTTGGGTTTCCGAGGCAGTATCACTACGGAAGTAGATTGCCCCATCTTCCTTCTAACGAGTGGCTGGTGGGTTTGAACTGCCAGCCTTCTGGTTAGTAGTCAAGTGCCTTAGCCACTATGCTACACGGACTCTAATTTAAGTATATCTACTATTAAAATAAAAAGGAGCTCTGGTAGCATAGTGGCTAAGGCACTTGACTGCTCACCAGATGGCTGGCGGTTCAAACCCATCAGCCACTCCTCGGAAGGAAGGTTGGGCAATCCTACTTCCGTAGTGATACTGCCTCGGAAACCCAAGGAGGGGTCGCTATGAGTCAGGGCTGACTCGACGGCACATAACAACAACAACAACAACAACTATTAAAATAATTAAACCTACCAGATCTTTTCCCACTCTTGGATAGTCCTTGGACAGTTGGCTGTGATGCCGACCATTCCAGGGATGGCTGTCTGTCTTCCTAAAGAAGGATCTTTGTGTAGACTTCCTTTGGGGACCGGCACTCCTCTCACCGGCCACTCCCTCTCACATATCCCAGCCCTCTCTAGCGCCACACCTGCTCAGCACAAGAGCACAGACCTCGGGGTCTCATTAGAGCATCATATGTGTCCCTAGGATACAGTTCCACATGATTCTATAGGCAAACATGGAGAGAACATAGGGAATCCTTATACATAAGGAATTTCTGGTTTGCAGTTCTGTGTTTAGGCAGACTACATTGCCTTTGGGATGTGGGACATATCATAAGGACAGTGGGGATCCTAGAGCGCAGGCTCTACCTTGGAGGAAAGGCCTGGCCTCACCTCTGGTCCTCTCCCCTCCACACCACTTGGAGCAGTGGGAGTACCCAGGACATATGAGTGGGTCCTGTCTCTGTTCTCACAGGTTAGATCAAGGCCCAGTGTGAAAGATAGAGCATGACCAGCCTGGTAGCTGTGATTTGGCTGTCCACTAGAGCCTGTTCCAGGGTGAAGCCATGCTTGGACTGGGCAGGTCTTGCCCTCTGTGCCCTCCCCAGAGCTGCATACCATCTCCATGTGCCACCACCACATGCTGCCAGGCCACACAGAGGAAACCATAAAGTGGTTTATAAATTGAAAGTAGTGTTAATAACAACAGTGAGGGTTTTTTAAGTGTAATAACTGTATTATAAGAATGAAGATGACATAATAGTGCACATACAAGATGGACTTTCTGTCTTCACCTAGACTGATTAGTAACCTGGGATTAGGCTAAATTCTTTCATCTGTGGAATTGGAAGGGGGGAGCTTAGTCTGGTATTGTAACTCCTTTAAAGGCTGTTTATGTTCCTATGCTTCCAGTTATGTATGGCTCTTAATTGCCACTTCCATGGATTTTACTTCTTCTGTAAAACATTCTAAAGCACTTACAAATCTAAAGATATGTCACATATGAAGCTTTTTACCAAAAGTAGATTTAGCTTTCTTACTTGTCACAAGGGTACAGACAGGTTCAGTCAGGTTGTAGTTTCATTTCATGTGTGCCAAGTGAGACTTGAGCTCAGAGTAAATGATGAAAGATGATACATAATCTTGTTTGACCACTAAATTTATGTTAATATCCAGATAAGACCCTTTCCCTCAGGGTACTTAGCATTTACAGGAAATTAATGTTTATAGCTTGAAATCTACATTGAATTTAATCTGGTTTTAAAAAAATCTCCACATCATTTGGAAGGGAGGATAATGTTTGAAAGAAGAAAGCTGTATAAGTGAAACTGGGACTTTTTTCTAGAGGAGGTAGGCCAAGGAAGAGAAGAAAATATATCATACACTGAAAGAGATGGGCATGTAGAATGTATTACAGATAGGAATTATGTCCCCTAAAAATATGTGTTAAGTCCTAACCCTTAAACCTATGGATATGATTGTGTTTGGCAATACAGTTTTCTTTGTTATATTAGTGAGGTCATATCAGTGTAGGGTGTATCTTAGACCTACTTGTTTTTGAGATATAAAAAGAGCAGATTAGGCAGAGAGAGAAGCAGGCCCCGGATGAGGAGGGTAGGTGCCACGCTACATGAAGATCCCCAAGGGACCAAGGAACAGAGGCTGAAAGGGACAGAGACCTTCCCCTTCTGAGTTGACAGAGAGAGTCTTCTCATAAAGCGTACCCTGAATTTGGACTTCTAGCTTCCTAAATGTGAGAAAATAAATTTCTTTGTTAAAGCCACCCACTTGTGGTAAGTAGCACTAGATAGCTAAGACAGAAAGATTCTCATTGAGGGTTTTTTTTTAAAGCTTTATCATAAAAACTTGTAAAATGTATAAAAGAGAATAATAAATTCTCGCTTTCCCTTTGTTAGCTTCAACAGTTATCAATACATGACTAATCTTTTTTTTTGCTGTATGAGGGACTGGCAAACTAAGGCCTGGTTTTTGTAAATAGAGTTTTATTGTAACACAGTCAAGCCTATTCATTTACATTATTACCTGTGGTTATTGTCGTGCTACAGTGGCAGAGTTGTGTAGTTGTGACAAAGAATGTGTGGTCCCTGAAGCCTAAAATATGTACTACTGACTATGTTCAGAAAGGTTTGCCAATTCTTGATCTCATCTCCCAACAATAGAGGGAGAAAATTTTTCAACTTTTCTATGAATTTGAACTTATCTATACCTTTCATATAAGTTTGGTGATTTTTGTACATGTACTTTATCTCTGCATTTTTATTACTATTATTTTCATCTCCCTATTTGAGGATTAGGAGCTCTGGTAGCATAGTGGCTAAGACACTTGACTGCTAACCAGAAGGCTGGCGGTTCAAACCCACCAGCCACTCCTCGGAAGGAAGGTTGGGCAATCCTACTTCGTAGTGATACTGCCTCGGAAACCCAAGGAGGGGTCGCTATGAGTCGGGGCCGACTCGACAGCACATGACAACAACAGCAACATTTGAGGATTATAACAACAACATTTGAGGATAAATTGAAGATACCATGATCCTTTAGCTCTAAATACTTGTGCTTCTCCTAAGAATAAGGAAAGTTTCTTACATAATCTCAATGCAGTGATCAAATTTAGGAAATTTAACATTGATAATAATACTATATAATTTCAAGTTAAAATTTGCCAATGATCCTAATGTTCTCTATAGCGTCTCACTCTGCCTCTCCCAATCCAGGATTGAGTCCAAGATACACATTGTATTTAGTTGTTATTTTTCTTTAGTGTTTAACTTGGCTCTTTGTTGGTTTTAATTTTGTCTCATAGCAACCCCGCTGTGGGTTTCCGAGGCGGTATCACTACGGAAGTAGAGCGCCCAACCGATCTACTTCCGTAGTGATACTGCCTCGGAAACCCCAAGGAGGGGTCACTATGAGTCGGATCTGACTTGATGGCAGTGAGTTTGAGTTTTATGACATTGACATTGACAGTTTTGAACAGTGTTCTTCAGTTTGGGTTTGTTTGTTTCTGTATGATTAGATTCTGATTTTATTAACTGTGATGTTAAAGTAGTGAAAAGGAAGGAATCCTGTGGTAAGAAGCAGCTTAGGTTATAATGGAAAGAATTCAGGACTGAATTCTGGACTAAGAATCAGGAGTTTTAAATTCTAGTTATTAGAGAGAAATTGGAAGTGGTGACATAGCTTTAAATCTCCACTCTTTGAAGGACTATTGTGAGTGACTAAACACAAGTAAGTTACCTAACCTCTTATGGTCAGTTAAAAATATGGCTAATAATTCGTGCCTTTTCTGGTTGTTATGGGAAAAATGAGATAAAACATGCAAATTAAGAGCTGCTACACTGTGTGATACTGATTAAAATATAGTTAATTTGGAAAAGAAATCAGTATAAACAAAAACTCTTGAAAAGAAGATTACGTGGAGAAGATTTTACTTGACTATGAGCCCTGGTAGCATAGTGCCTAAGGCACTTGACTGTTAACCAGAAGGCTGGCAGTTCAAACGCACCAGCCACTCCTCGGAAGGAAGATGGGGCAATCTACTTCCATAGTGATACTGCCTCAGAAACCCAAGGAGAGGTTGTTATGAGTCAGGTCCGACTCGATGGCACATAACAAGAACAACAACATGATTTGGAACATGGGCTGAATTGGATAAAATATATACACGTGGCAAATCACTGGAAATTTTTAAGAGTAAATAGGTGTGATCAGATTAGTGTTGACAATAATGTGAGAGTGAGGTGGTTGGAAGAATAGATAAACTCTGAAGTTTGAGTTAGAAGATCTGGATTCTAGTCCACCCTTAAGTAGTTGTATGATTTTGAGTATGTTATTTAACCTGTTTGAACCTTATTCTTTAGCACTATAAAATGACTGTTATTTGGGTTCTTTAAAGAAACATCACTGACAGGATAAAAGTTGTAAGGGAAAGCTTCAGCTGGGAGTTGAGCTGGAGCTTGGAAAACAGCTATGCTCAAGCTAAGAGGAGAGGGAAAGGAAAACACGTTAGAATTATCCCCAAACCAAACCCACTGCCATTGAGTCCATTCTGACTCATCACGACCCCCATAGGGTTTCCAAGGTTGTAAATCTTTATGGAGTCAGATTGCTTCATCTTTCTCTCGTGGACCATCTGGTGGGTTTGAACCACTGACTGTTCTGATTAGCAGCTGTGGTGTAGAAAAATATATGGTATGGCTTTACTAGCCATGTTGTTGTTGTTATGTGCTGTTGAGTCGGCCCCCGACTCATAGCGACCCCTCCTTGGGTTTCCGAGGCAGTATCACTACAGAAGTAGGATTGCCCAACCTTCCTTCCGAGGAGTGGCTGGTGGGTTTGAACCGCCAGCCGTCTGGTTAGCAGGCAAGTGTCTTAGCCACTATGCTACCAGAGCTCCCTAGCCATAGTCTTTGTAATTCCCACTGGATTACTGGATGGGACCATGCAATTTAAACTCTTGATTGTTAGTTACCTACCTGGAGTGTTTCTGTTGGAGCTGCATGAAGTAATCTTCTGGTAAGTTTCACTCTCTCTCAGGAGTGTAGAATTCTGACTTTGGGATTAGTTGGCTTTGCCACTCTGCCAGGCTCAAAATGAGCCCTGCTAAAGGCAGAAAATCTCTCTCACTGCCGGCTGAGAGAGAGAACGCTGCTGAGAAAGAGAGATTGAGAGAGATGGCTGGCTGAGAGAGATTGAGCGTGTTCCTAAACTTGAACCGTAGCCTGTTACTTCCTTAATAAGCCCCATAACCCATGAGTTCTGTGTGGCCACTGCAGCGAATTATCGAACCCAGCAGAGAGATGGTGCGTGTCGCAGGAGGGATGGTTGGTGTCAAGGAAGGTAAGAAGGCTGGAGGGTGGCAACATGTCTGGCCTCATAGGATCAGGCCTTGGGCTTCTGATGGTGATTTATTTTAATTAAATTTTAATTTAAATTAAAGAAGCCACCTTTAGAAATAAACCTGTTCTGTCACAGGTTAAGGAGGGAGCAGGGTTATGTAACCTTCACTGCTATTTGTTTCAAAATGTTTCCATCTCTCTCAACAGAAACTTAGTACCAGCCTTTACTCCAGGTAACCGCTAATGAACTTTGGTAACTATACATTTGCCTATTCTAGATATTTCATATAAGTGGGGTCATATTCTGGTTAGCAGTCAAGTGCCTTAGGCACTACGCTAGCAGAGCTTCCACTTATTTCACTAGGGTAATATTTTCAAGGTTCATCCATGTTGTAGCTTTCATCAGGACTTCATTTCACTTCTTGGCTGAGTAAAATTTCTTTTTATGTCCATAACACATTTTGTTTATCCATTCATAAGTTAAATGTCCCTTCCACTTCTAAAGGAAAGTATCCTTAATAATGTCTAAGTGAAATAATGTGCTCTTTGAATAATGTTTGAGGATAGACTATTGTAGATTGACATCAAGGAAACATGTGACTGTAATAAACAAACAAACAAAACCCAAACTCATAAGACTTAGGAATATTGGGAACAAATAGATAATAAACAATAGACCCATCCTAGACATACTTTGAACAAAAGTAATTGTATTTCTCTGTGATCGTCCTACAAAGTTTTACCTATGTTACACAGATTTGAGTAGGGATGGACTTCAAGATAGTTCCAGTCACTTCAGGTCATTCTGCCTTTGGAGAATTCCTTGGACTTTTAAGCAGTTCCAAATGTTTAGATTATTTTTGCATGTGTAGCGTAGTGCCTAAGGCATTTGACTGCTAACCAGAAGGCTGGTGGTTCAAACCAGCCAGCCATTCCTCGGAAGGAAGTTTGGGCAAACTACTTTCATAGTGATACTGCCTCGGAAACCCAAGGAGGGGTCGCTGTGAGTTGAATCGACTTAATGGCAGTGAGTATGGTTATAACCAGATGGTTCTCTCCTTACTTTAGAATGTAAAGTCCATGGTGGCAGGGCTTAAATAGATTTTTAATAAATGAAAGAATGAATTTCAGGAATATTTTAGAGACTTTTGGGAGAAATCAAGTGATTTTGAAAGAGTAGACTTTTGGATCTGGACTTCTATATTGTTCTAATATGGAACCAGTTTCTTAAAAGTATAGCTTGGAGTATTCAGTGCTAGAACATTCTAGAAGTATGTCCTGAGTTTCTGGCTGAGACCATTAGATAAAATGATAAGTGAAGTTAAGAAAGAAAACCACAATTTATGTACTGTTAAGAGATCTATGAAATGTCATTGGTCCCACACTCTTGTTTACTACTTTGCACAATATGAAGAAGCACACTGATGAGGTCAGAATGTTCAGTGGTTAGTTGACATTCATATTACTCCCTCTCAGTGAACCCATTCTGCTCTTTAATAGTGCATCTCTGCTCTTTGAATGAAATAGCCAGTTTTATTTTATACTTTTCCCAATCAGTGACATGAAAATAAAGTAAAATTTATTAAAGTTCTGAGTGGGTTTACTGACTTCTTTCAAATTAGAAAATAGCCACTATACTAGTAGAATCAGAAGTTAGACTGAATCATATTATTAAACTCTTTATTACTAAAGAAGATGAATATTAATGCAATTTCTAGAGCACCTTAAATTGCCCAGAACAGCAAATATCAGGAGGAATTGAGAGCTTACACTGCCTGAGAAGAACTGCCTTTGAATGGCAACTGCAAGTTATTTCCTATTAAAATTTTAAAATTATTTTGATGCTGTATCCAGACAAAAAAATAATTACAAACTGCCCATGTACTCAGTAATCTACATGACTTTCAAAACCAAAATGAAGGTACTATATTTAACATAGTATATAATTATGAAGAAGACTTAATAGAAGCCTTATTAAGTTTAGCCATTGTTTGCTATCACTGAAAGTGCCCTTCCCTAGAATTCAGTGTTGCTCTTTTAGGCAATAGTTTCATGGCTTCTTAGATATTATTTAGAAGTTGGAGAATAAGAATATCAGACTGATAATTGTTTTTAAAGAACAGACATTTGATTAATCCACTACCTGTTATACTCACTGCCATCAAGTCGATTCCAACTCATACTGAGCACTCCTTGAATTTCTGAGGAGGTATTTCTGTGGAAGTAGATTGCCTGGTCTTCCTTCCATGGAGTGGCACTAGACCAAACCAAAACCCACTGCCATAGAGTTGTATCCAACTCATAGCAACCCCTCCTTGAGTTTCCAAGGTGGTATCACTAAGGAAGTTGATTACCTAAACCTTCCTTCTGAGGAGTGGCTGGTGGGTTTGAACCGCCAGCCTTCTGATTAGCAGTCAGTTGCCTTAGGCACTATGCTACCAGAGCTCCTACTACCCGTTATAGGTGCTTGTTTGTGGGGCCAAAATTTTAATCCATTACTGCTTCCCTCTCAAATAATCCTTTTACCTCTTACTCTTATTTTATATCTATTATTTGCTCCAGAAACGATGCCCCATTTTGGGTATCATTTAAAAACCATCATTTTGTTTTTATAAAGTAAATTGTGCATAATAGTCATTGGCATACCAAATAAAGCATTCTACACATTCAGGTTGTGTATATTGATTATTTATTTTAGCTAATCTGTGGTTCTGTTAAAGGTCAGCTCAGTGTTTCCTGTATGCAGAAAATCTAGTAAAATAACAATGTTCAATAAATGGATTTATTAAAGATCCCAAGGTGGTGCACAGAAAACCCGATGGAGAAATAGTTTGCACATAGGGTTACCATGCATAGGCATCTAACTCGACTGCAACAACACAGGTGGCATGCATGGTTTGTGCTCGACTACTAACTGAAAGCTTGGTGGTTTGAACCTACCCAGAAATACTGCAGAAGAAAAGACCTGATGATCTGCTCTGTTGAGAGTATAGCCAAGAAAACTCTATGGAAGAGTTCTACTCTGGAACACACGTGATCACCACGTCATCTCCAACCAAAAAGAGCTATTGATTAAGCACTTTCTATGTCCCTTGTACTAGTCCATTATCTTATTTAGCTGTCATAATAACAATGCTCTGAAGGTTTTATTATAGTTATAATCCTCCTTTTGCAGATGAGGAGACTGAGGCTTCGGTTATATAATTAACCTAACACCTTATGCTCAGTTAGTGATAGCTATAATCTTCTTACAGTTCTATTCTAGTTCTATGAGTACTCTCCTCTACCTTATTTCTTGGAATTGGGTAGAGTGACTTAAGCTGTGACTTCATTAGAAATAGAAGGGGCATATAAATATTTATTGAATAACTGGATGTATTAATAGAATTGAATAATTGGAAAAGAGTGGATATTTGTGTATAATAGTTGTATTTTATAAAGTTTATAAATGAAATAGCCTGGCATGTTGTTATTGTTATTAGTTGTTGTTGAATTGAGTCTGATTCAGGGTGATTATGTTTTAAAAAAACATTGCCTGGTGCTGCTCCATCTTTATGATTATTGGTAGTGAGTCCATTGTTGGAGCTCTTGAGTCAGTCCATCTCATTGAGGAGTTCTCTCATTTTTGATGGTCTTCTACTTAACCAAACATGATGTCCTTGTCTAGTGATTAGTCTTTCCTTATGCAATGTCCAAAGTCTTCTAACCATATTTGCTTCTAAGGAAAATTCTGGTTATATTTCTTCTAAGACTTATTTGTTGCTTTTTAGCTTTGTTCAGTAAATTCACTATTCTTCCCAGCACTACAGTTTGAGCACATCAATTTTTCTGTCTTCCTTTTTCATTACCCAGCTTTTGCATGGATACGAGGTGAATGAAAAGACCATGGCTTAGGGCCGGTGCACCTTAGTCATTAAAGTGGCATCTTTGCTTTTGAAAATTTTATAAAGGGCTTTTGCAGTAGATTTGCCCAATGCAGTACATTGTTTGATTTCTTTTTTTTTAAATTGTGAAAATATATATACACCAGAACAGTCAACAACACATCTTGCACATTTATAACTCAGTGACATTGATTATATTTTTAATGTTGTGCCACCATTATTGTCCAAAATACTCTACCACCATTAACATGACCTCAGTGCCTCCTAAACAAATGTCTCACTTTGCTCTCCTTTCCAACCGTTGTAACCATTAATTATCTTTGGTTCCTATATATTTGCTTATTTCGTATAAGTGAGCTCATAGGGTACTTGTTCTTTTGTGATTGACTTACTTAACTCAGCATAATGTTTTCAGGGTTCATTCATGTTGTGGAATGTATCAGAACTTCACTTCTCTTCATGGCATAATATTCCATTGCATGTATATATTACATTTTGTTTATCCATTCATCTGTTGATGACATTTTGATTGTTTCCATTTTTTTGGCTGTTGTGAAAAGTGCTGCAGTGAACATTGGTGTACAGATTTGTTTGCGTTCTTGCCTTCACTGCTTCTGAGTATATACCTAGGATTGTGATTGATGGGTGATACACTAATTCCATGATCAACTTTTTGAAGAACATCCATACTATTTTCCACACTGGCTGCACTCTTTTACATTCCCACCATCAATGTATGAGAGCTCCAGTTTTCCCATTTTTTTTTCTCTTTTGTTTTTTTATTATTATTTTAATGTGTTTTATTGAAATATAATTTATGTACAGTGAAATACACAAAACTAAAGTGACATGGGCCAGTGCACTTTTTTTTTTTTTTTTCAGTGTTTCCTCCCCTCCCACCCCTGGTAACCAACAAAGAAAGTTTCCCTCCATATATAAGCCTTTCCTTGACCCTCCACAGCAACGAACTACTACTATATTTGTCCTTCTGTGATTGACTTATTTAACTTATCATACCGTCCTCCAAGTTCATCCATATTATTTGTTGTTTTACAGACTCTACATTATTCTTTAGTGCTATGTAGCATTCCATGATGTATATCTACCATAATTTGGTCATCTACTCTTCTGGTGATGGGCACATAGGCTGTTTGCATCTTTTTGCTATTGTAAATAGTGCTGTAGTGAACATGGGTGTTCATTTATATGTTCCTATTCTGGCTCTCAGTCAGCTCTTTAGGATATATACCTAGTAATGGGATTGCTGGGTCAAATGGTATCTCCAATTACAGCTTTCTAAGGAATCACCATATTGCTTTCCACAGTGGTTGTATCACTTCACAGTCACACCAGCAGTGTATGAGAGTCCCAATCTCTCCACATCCCTGCCAGCATTGGTTATTTTCTGTCTCATTGAACCTTGTCATCAGTGCTGGGGTGAGATGGTGTATCTCACTGTTGTGTTGATTTACATCTCTCTGATGGCCAATGATTGTGAGTATCTCTTCATGTATTAGATGGCCACCTGAATATCCTCCTTGGTGAAGTGTCTATTCACGTCTTGTGCCCATTTTTCAATGAGATTGTTAATTCCTTTGATGTTGAGGTGTTGGAGTTTTCTATAAATCTTAGAGATAAGTCCCTTGCCAGATATTAATTATTGACAAGTATAAATTTGTTGCTATCATTTTTGTTACATGCTTTTTTGTGGTGTTGATTTATTTGTTTCATATAATTCTCTATGCTGAACTCGTTTTGTTTATGAATCGTGTTATCACTTCCTTTGTTGCTGTTGTTTTAGTATTTGCTAAATATTTGTGCTGGTCCTCTTTTTTTATTTTGATGTGAAGGTTTATCATTTTTCTTTGAGGTTACCCTTTGATTTATAGTTTTCTTGCTAAGTTTAGAACAGTCCATTCTATCTTGTAGTTTTCTTTACTTCCCTACCATCTAAAAGTTCTGTAATGACACAGTTTTTTCCCTCTTTTTGGTTTGTAGTTGTCCTCATTTGTCAGTTGATGTTTCTGATTCTGTGTTTATGATCTTGTAGGCTTAATTACTTTGGATACTTCCATAGCTGGGTTGGTTTCTTTGTTATGTCATCACGTGTGTTAATGGTCAGTTGTTGTTTGCGGTTGTTGCTTCTCTTCCAAAGGGTTCCCTTTAGCATCTTTTATAAGGTTGGTCTGGTTTGAACAGATTCCCTTAATTTCTGTTTATCTGGAGATAAACATCTGGAGATGTCCTAATTTCACCATCATATTTGAGGAACAATTTTGCTGGGTACATAATTCTTGGTTGGAAATTTTTCTTTTTCAGGGTTTTGTATGTACCACCCCATTGTCCTCTCAGCTGCATGGTTTCTGCCAAGAAATCTGAGTTTATTCTTAACGGTTGCCCCTTGTAGGTAACTTTCCATTTTTCCCGTGCTGCTTTCATGATTCTTTGTCTTTGGTTTTGGTGAGTTTGATGATGATATGTCTTGGCGATTTTCTTTTGGGGTCTATTCTGTTTGGGGTTCGTTTGACTTCCTGAATGGATATATTCTCATCTTTCATCATACCAGGAAAATTCTCTTCCAACAAATCTTGGACAGTTTTTTCAGTGGTTTTCTTTGTCATTTCCTGTTCTGGAATTCCAGTTACACGTAGGTTATTCCTTTTGATGGTATCCTACGTGAACCTTAGGCTTTCTTCATTTTGTTTTGATCTTTTTTCTGATTGATCCCTTTCCAAAGAAGTGTTGAAGTATTTGCCTTCAATCTCACTAATTCTGTCTTCCATTGATTCAATTCTATGTCTTATCTATTTATGAAAATCCAGTGTTAATCATCTGGATTTCTGTGTGTAGATTTTGTATCATTTCTAATTTTTATTTATTTTATCATTTTATTCTTGTATTGTCTTTTGAAATCGTTCTAGTGTTTTCTCTGTGTTTTCCTCATTTTTTTCAGTGTTTTCCTGTCAATTTGTTGAAGATAACTTAAATATAATTCTTTTGAATTCCTTATCAGGGTATTCCATTGCTGCATCTTCCTCAGGGAT
The DNA here is from genome assembly GCF_000298275.1 of Orycteropus afer afer. Classification (NCBI taxonomy): domain Eukaryota; kingdom Metazoa; phylum Chordata; class Mammalia; order Tubulidentata; family Orycteropodidae; genus Orycteropus; species Orycteropus afer. The sequence goes on from NW_006921797.1 coordinate 4,998,615, forward strand.
GTGTTTTGGGTCTGTATACTGGTCCTTTGTTTCTCCTGCTTTATTTTGCTTCTTTGTGTGCACTGTGATGCTCTGTTGTCTCTGAGGCATATTTTGTGTTTGTATTTAATTGGTGATTGTATGTTGGAGTGACTTTCCCATGATTTTTGTTTCTTTTGTTTTGTTTGTATGTTATCTTGTAAGCAGGATACTGTGCTGTGCTCCTCTGTTCACTAGTTGGCAGCACTTACACACTCACCACCTGTCTCCTTTCCTGTTGTCAGCCTCTTGTATGTCCCTGTTGATCTTGGCAAGCAGAGCCTATTCATAGGTCCCTAGAATCCGAATGAGAATGCTATCACTTTAAAATTCAAAATGGTTGCCACTTGTAAAGATTTCAAATGGCTGCACCCTTGGTCTCTTTAAATATCTAAAACGACAGCTGCTTGTAAATGTTCAAAATGGCTGCGCCCTTGGTCACTTTAAATATCCAAAATGGCTGTGCCCTCCAGA
>NW_006921797.1:4999396-5025503 GCF_000298275.1 Orycteropus afer afer
GCAATCCTACTTCCGTAGTGATACTGCCTCGGAAACCCAAGGAGGGGTCGCTATGAGTCGGGGCCGACTCGACGGCACATAACAACAACAACAACAACAGTGCCTAAAGCACTTAACTGCGAACCAGAAGGCTGGCGGTTCAAACTCACTAGCCACTCCTCGGAAGGAAGGTTGGGCAAGCCTACTTCCGTTGTGATACTGCCTCGGAAACCCAAGGAGGGGTCGCTATGAGTCGGGGCCGACTCGACGGCAAACGACTCGGAAGGAAGGTAGGGCAATCTACTTCTGTAGTGATGCTGCCTCAGAAACCCAAGGAGGTGTTGCTATGAGTCGGGTCCAACTTGACGGCACATAACAACAACAACAATCCACTTATGTATATTTCCTTTCAAAGCTCAGGGCTCCAGGATTATCTTCTGTATCTCTGTCAATTGGTTTTTCTTTTCTTTGTTGAAGAGGGTCTATGTCGCTTGTCTGCCTATGCCTGGATCTTACTGGAAGTCCCCATTGATTTCTTGACAGCTGCTTCCATGGATGTTGATTGTTGATCCAAGTAGAGTGAACTCCTTGACAACTTCATTTTTTTCTCCCTTTATTGTGATGTTATTTATCAGTCCAGTTGTGATTTTTATTTTCTTCATGTTCAGATATAATTCATACTGAAGGCTGTATGTAATCTTTGACTTTCAATAGCAAAGTGCTTCAAGTCGTCTTCAGTTTTGGCAAGCAAGATTGTGTCATCTGCATATCACAGCTTGTTAATGAGTCCTCCTTCAATCTTGATGTTACATTCTTCTTCGTACAGTCTAGCTTCTCACACTCTTTGTTCCGCATTCAGGCTGAATGAGTAAGGAGAAAGAATACAGTCCTGCCACATACTTTTCCCAATTTTGAATCATATGGTATCCCCTTGCTCTGTTTGAATGACTGCTTCTTGATCCATGTACAGACTCCTCATGAACACAATTATGTGTTCTGAAATTTCCATTCTTTGCAGTGCAGTGTTATCAATAATTTGTTATGATCCACACAGTCGACTGCCTTTGCTTTATCAATAAAACAGAGATGAACATCTCTGGTGTTCTCTGCTTTTGGCCAAAATCTATTCTGTAGTAGCAGTGATATTCCTCTTTCTGAACCCTCTTCAGAATACTTCTGGAAGTTCCCTGTTGATGTAGGGCTACAGTTGATTTGAATTATTTTCAGCGAAATGTTTGTAGCATGTGATATTAATGATATTGTTTGTTAGTTTCCACATTCTGTTTGATCACCTTTCTTTGGAATGAGCACAAATCTGGATCTCTTCCAGTTGGTTGGCAGATAGCTGTTTTTCAAATTTCTTGACATAGACAAATAAGCACTTCCAGTGCTTGTTAATGAGTTTGGGAAGGAGTGGTTAGAGAAAAATGACATTAAAATACTCAGATTATTAGGAAGAGGAAAGCAGGAAATGAAAATGCATGTAGGAAAGGAAGAGATTGAGGTATTATAATAAACATCTGAGAAGCATCTATATTCCTTCAAATTTTATTCCTTCTATCATTGTAAGGCCAGTAGACCAAATTTATTTTGTATTTCTTGCTTTCTTTTCTAGGACATTAGGATCAGAAACTGATGATAAAAGGAAATCCCTACCTGTTCTTAGCTGTCTGATTTGCTGAGGTAGACTGTCCAGTTACTAGTTTATTTATTTATTTTTAAACCATTCCACTTAGTTGCAGAACAATAAAGAAAACGGTGGCAAACCCTTAAGTCTTTCTCATTGAAATATAGACTTGATACTTCTTTCTTGTTCTTTGCCTTCCGAGTTGTTCAAGTCTGGTTTAAAATAATCCACAGGATAAAAATCCAGTCAGAAACCTTAGAAGAGTAAAGTTTAGGAAATGTCTTTTAAAGCAAAGATTGTGCTTTTACGTATCTCTTTTTGTAAAGAGTAACACTGCCTTAGAATGCTTTCAAAATATTTTGCTAAGATATAGTAGTTTCATTACTATGTTTGGGTAATGCAGCATTTCACAGGTAGGTGTGTTGTTAAATGATTGGTTGTAAGTTAGTACTCTTTACATTTGGAACCAAAGTTGTATTTTTAGTGTACTGAATTCCAGATTTCTTTGCATTAGGCTGACATTTAGTTTCGTTTTCCTGAACGGATTTTGTGCAGGAGTGAAGAACCATCTGATAGTCTTATTGTTATTTATTTTTATTGTACCTGTACAAATAAAGTCTTATTTTAACCACCCTCCCTTTTGTGGGAGGGGTATAATAACATGATTGCTAGACATTGTTCTAGGCATTTGAGTTATAAAGCTTAATAGGGCATTTTTCAAGATACACACCTTGTAGTGAAGGGGGAGACACGTATATAAAATGAATAGTCACAATTTTTTTTATTGAGGTAAATGTTTATGTTACAGATGGTTTGCCTTTTCAGCATTCTTCACACATACAATGCTGTGACGTTATTTATTATGTTGTCCAACCATTCTCCTTACCTGTTTCCAAATTTTCAGATCATTCTTAACAGACGTTTAGTGTACTCTAGGCAGTGAGTCTCCCCTTTCCCCTGGTAACCACTAATAAACTTTGGTTTCTGTGTACTTTCCTACCTTTTGTTGTTTGTTGTTGTTATGTGCCATTAGATACTTCATTTATGTGGCATTATGTAATATTTGTCCTTTTGCGCCTGACTTATTTCACTCAGCATAATGTTTTCAAGGATCATCCATGTTGTAGCATGTATCAAGACTTCATTTCTCTTTATGGCTGAGTAATATTCCATCACATGTATGTACAGCATTTTATTTATTCATTCATCTATTGATGGACATTTAGACAGTTCCTACCTTTAGGCTATAATGACTAGGACTGCAGCAAACGTTGGTACACAAGAATCTGTTTATGTTCCTATCTCCAATTCTTTTGGTTCTATACTTTGACTGGAATTGATGGGTCATGTGGTAGCTCTATATTTAACTTTTAGAGAAACCGCAGAACTCTTTTTTACAGTGGCTGTACCATTTTACAATCTCACTAACAATGGATGAAGTTTCCAATTTCTCTACAACCTTGTCAAAACTGCCCCCCCATCATAGCTAATTTAATGGGTGTGAAGTGATATCTCATTGTGCTTTTGATTTGTAGCTCCCTAATGGCTAATGATAGTGCCTAAAGCACTTGACTGCTAACCAGAAGGCTGGCGGTTCAAACCCACCAGCCACTCCTAGGAAGGAAGGTTGGGCAATCTACTTCTGTAGAGATACTACCTGAGAAACCCGAGGAGGGGTCACTATGAGTTGAGTCCAACTAAATGGCACATAACAACAACAATGGCTAATGAAGATGCTCTGGTGGTGTAATGGCATTTGGGTGACAAACAAAAGGTTGGTGGTTTGTACCCACCAGCTGCTCTGTGGAAGAAAGATGAGGCAGTCTGCTTCCGTAAAGATGTATAGCCTTGGAAACCCAATGGGGATTGGTATGATTCAGAATTGTCTTGATGTCAGTGAGTTTGAGTTTTGAATGGCTAATAACATTGAGCATCTTTTCATGTACTTTTTGGCCATTTGCATTTCTTCTTTGGTGAAATGTAGATTCAAGTCCTTTGCCCATTTTTTTGATTATGTTGTTTGTCTTTTTGTTGCTAATGAACATCCATCATTTTGGTAGAGCTTAGATCAGGTGTGGGGGAGCTAAAATTTACCCAGAGGATATAGTATGTCCACAGTCATTAAGGTATGAGGTATTTGGGGAAATAAAACAGTACTTGTGAAGTAAAACTATAGAAGTAAAAAGTAATATTATTTGATGACAGATTGGCTCTAGGAGATGAGGTTTGAGAAAGAGCCATATTTCTTGCTTGGGTTATTGGAAAGATGGAGATATACACAGAAATAGGGAATACAGGAGGAGGAGGAACAAGTTTAGGATGAGAGATCAGTAAAGTTGTATACATAGTAAATTTGAAATGCTTTGGGGGGAGCTCTGGTGGCATAGTGCCTAAGGCATTTGACTACTAACCAGAAGGCTCGCCGTTCAAACCCACCAGCCACTCCTCAGAAGGAAGTTTGGGCAATCTACTTCTGTAGAGATACTACCTGAGAAACCCGAGGAGGGGTTGCTATGAGTCAGATCCAACTCAAGGGCAGTGAATTTGGTTTTGGTTTTTAGTGGGAGGAGAATGATATGCAATTAGGATCAAGTAATTAAAAACATTATTTTAGATGAATTGAGAGGCAGAAAGTTGATTTTTTATTCACTCTTTTCTCATTAAGTGTAATGCATTCCACCATGCCTGTTACCCCAGTTGAATAATCGCCGCTGCCACAGAGGCACATTATGTTGAAGGAGGAAGAAGTGTTAACTGCATCCTATTATCAGGAAAGGAAAAGCTTCCTCAGCCTTCCTTTGCCCTCCCCCAGTGCTAACCAGGTTGTGTCTTATTGGCCAAAACTGTTTCATATGACTACCTCTAATGTGCTTGGCTGCTAACCAAGAAGTTGGTGGTTTGAGTTCACCCAGAGGCACTTGGGTGCAAAGGCCTGGCTGTCTGATTCCAAAAAACCAGCCACTGATGAAAACCCTGTGGAGTTCTACTTAGGCACACATGTAGGGTCATCATGAGTCAAAAAAACTTGATGACAACTAGTTTTGGTTTAGCTACATGCGAGGCTGGAAAAGTGAGTATCTGTGCATATTACTGCTTTGAACAAAGTTATTAGCAAGAAGACTGAGGAGTGAATGTTTGGTAGATGATTAACATTTGTTAAATGAATAGTTAATTAAGCAGTGACCAGCTCCCCAGGTGTTTTTTCTTTTCTTCAAAATTTAAAGAAAATGAGCTGAATTTTCAGATACCAAGTGTTATCTTAATAGGGGTACACACCTATTTAAAATAATTTGTGCTTTAAACTCCATCAGAGTTGTAGGAAGAGGCAAGTGAATATTGTGGAAGGTAGAGTGAAAGAAATAAGTAGTCAGAGTGTAGAGATGTTTAGGAAAGAGAAGTGGTAAAATTTAGTGATTGATATGGCAGACAGTGGCAGCAAGGGAGAGAGTGAAGGATGACTTTGAGCCTTTTGACTTGGGCAAAGAATATTAAGTGGTAAGCAGCACAGTATTTGCTACAGAAATGACTGTTTTGTGTTTTTTTGCTTGCCAGGAGTTTTTGGTAAAGTTCTAGAACAGGGGTGATTATGCATTTTTCAATCCCAATTTGTTTTACAAATGCTTATGAATGATTATGTAAATAAGTAAATTTAACCTAACCCTTGTCAGATGAAGTACCTGATTAGTCCATATGGACTAATTTTTTAGCAGTAAAATCCTCATAGTGTTTTAAGAAATAATTTGTTCTTATGAAACACTCGGAAGCATTTGGAAACTGGGTAGGGGTGTGTGGCAAAAGTCATATTTATAGGTTGATGGACATATACTGTCTTCTGGTAGATGTGTGCCCAAGATCCTTACTGTACTGGCTCCATCATACCTGTGCCAGTAAGAGTACATTATGAGTACAACCTTCCTCCCCCTAAGTAAAGTGATACTTTCATTAAGAAGTCTTTGCTTATCATGTTGGAAGAAGAAAATTTTTGTTGGGAACACAGGCTTTTGGAAAGAGACTGGGGGAGACCTAGAGGAGAAGAGTGGTTTGGAATTTAAGAATTGGCATTTGATGTTCACTTATTCTGCCTCTTCTCAACTCTGTGATCTTGGTTCAGATACTTCTTGAACTTCAGGTAACTTAATTTTGAAACAGCAATGATAATACTTACTTTACAATTTTGTTACAAGACTTAAATTAATAGCACTTAGTCAGTGCAAGGCCACAGTGTTGAGTGCACAAGTGATGCTGAGTTTAACAATCATTTTGTCCCCTCTGGTGAGACTATTTAAGCTCTTTGGGCTTTAATTTCATTATTCCTAAAATCTTTTTTTTTCTCCCTTTTTTCCTTCATATTATCAAAATAGGTTTTCCATGTTGTTTATGGGTTTTTTTTTTTTTTTCAGTTTATTGGTTTGGTTTTATAGTTAAGTTGTCCTATTTCTTAGAAGCCAGGTTGATATTCTCTTTCCTTTCTGGGCCTAGTTTTCTGTAAGCCTAACCAATCAAACCATACTCACTGCCATCAAGTCGATTCCAACTCATATCAACCCCATATTGGGTTTCCAAGGCAGTAAAACTTTACAGAAGTACACTGCCCAGTCTTCTATCTGCGGAGTGGTGGGTTTGAACAGCCAGCCATAGCAGTCAAATGCCTTAGGCACTGTACCACCAGAGCTCCTTTCTGTGGGCCTAGTTCTTATTTTTAAAAAGACTTCAAAGAGTCCCAGAGGTCAATTCTGTCAAACTTTTCATTGCATGTAGGAGAAGAAATCAGTCTCATAAAAGTCTAGATCTGAGATCACTGTTACACTAGAGGCGGAGTAGGGATGGAGACTCAGGTGCCATGTGAGTAGAGGGTTCAGCAAATTGTTTTTACCTTCTGTGAACACATGGCCTTGAGTTAATTTTTAGCTTCATTTATTAGAATATCAACAGTGTCATGAGCCAAACAGGGAATAGAAAGTGTTTGCTGACATGTAAACAGCACTGGGAGTGGGAGTGAACATCTGGTGGGAAGCCATAGCCAAGTGTGGCACACTTGTTGCTTTTTTGTAACTGGTCATGTCCGCTTGATAGGTCAGGTTCCCTGGAAGCTATACCTATGAGACTTTTCTAAAAAAGATACTGCTTTTTCTCTGGAGCTTGTGCCTCTAATCCAGGGTAGCTTCTGTGCCCTTCTGTGAGGTCTTGTCCCATTGCACTTGAGCAGTCACTTGGTTGTGGTAGTGATGCTAGGGAGAGTTAGAGGAGCATAGCCCCTGGGTTTCTCTGATGACTCCTACAGAGCCTGATGCTACTTATATAGCTTATCTTGCCCTGTATCTTTCTGAGTAAACAGATGCCAGGTGTGGCCTACTTCTTCTTGTTAGGTGCCATTGAGTTTGTTCTGACTCATCGTGACCCTCTGTACAACAGAATGAAACATTGCCTGTTCTGGCACTATCCTCACAATCATGGCTATGTTTGAGCCCATTGCTGAAGCCACTGTGTCAATCTGTCTAATTGAGGTGCATCCTGTGTTTTGCTCACCTTCAACGTTACAAAGCATGAAGTTCTTCTCCAGGGATTGGTCTCTCCTGATAACGTATCCAAAGTATGTGAAGTGAAGTCTTACTGTCCTCGCTTCCAGGGAGCATTCTGGGTGTAGTTCCAAGACGGTTTTTTTTGGTCTTCTGGGAGTCCATGGTGTATGTTCAGTATCACTTGCCAATGCCACAATTTAAAGTCAGTAATTCTTCCTCCAGGGCGCTCTGGTAGCACAGTGACTAAGGCACTTGACTGCTAACCAGAAGGCTGGTGATTCAAACCCACCAGCCACTCCTCGGAAGGAAGATGGGGCAATCTACTTCCGTAGTGATACTGCCTCGGAAACCCAAGGAAGGGTCGCTATGAGTCGGGTCCGACTCGACTGCGCATAACAACAACAACAATTCTTTCTCGGGCTTCCTTATTTATTGTCCAGCTTTCACATGCCTGTGAGATATCAGGCACACCTTAGTCCTCAAAGTGATATCTTTGCTTTTTACCACTTTAAACAAGTCTTTTGCAGTGAAATTGTCCTGTGCAATACTTTGTTTGATTTCTTGACGACTGCTTCCATAGGCATAAATTGTGGATCCAAGTAAAATGAAATCCTTGACAACTTTAGTACTTTCTCCATTTATCATGATGTTACTTATTGGTCCAGTTATATGGATTTTTGTGTTTTTTTTTTTACATGGAGATGCAATCCATGCTGTAGTCTTGGATCTTCATCATCAAATGGTTCAAGTCTTCACTTCCAGGAAGCGAGGTTGTGTTATTTGTATATCACAGGTTGTTAATGAGTGTTAATTAGTGGCCTACTTAGGTGCTGGAATATGTCTAGTTGAGTCTGAGACTGCCCAGAGTAGTTCTTTTCAATGGATTGATAGTGTGGATGAATCATTCGGCTTTGATGACATGCGATCAAGGGTGAGTGAACAATCAAACACAAGGGATTATCCTCCACTTTATAGGAAAGATATCTTCGTCTTCTAGACCCCATCTGGAAAAGGGATTTTTTAAAAAATTTAAGTTTGTGGCTTATTTTCTTCCTTATGAGAAATAGGTAAGATTTTCCTGCCAGTCCATCCCCCTATCCTACAATAAGCTTCACCCTCTTCTTCCTTTATCTCATTCATTGCTTGTTAGGATCCAGAATTGCATTTTAGGTATGATAGACACAAGTTAGAGACACTTTTCTTTTTTCTTAGGAGCTTATAATTGAATATAATAAAAAAGATTCAGCCAGTTTTACAGTTCTACTTTTGTACATTTTCACAGAATAATCTTACTTGCCTTCTCTTTATTTACTTCTACCAAAATATATTGAACACAATGAAAAAAATCTCAAAAACAAAACCCAAGACTAGGTGTTCTTAAGCATTTTAAGAAGTCTCATTTTGTATCCACGTTTGTGGTTTATTTTTTTTAAACATAGTGATGGTAGGTAAATGTATATAATAGAGCACCTTGGCATACTGAACATTTGCTGGATATTTAGAAATTGAGTCTTTTGTATAAACTATAACAGGGCTTGAGTGACCACATGTTACAGTTCAGTGACTTTTTTTTCTGCTTTTCAGCATCTGTTTTTAAAAAAGTTTGAAGCTTTTTGATATTAACTTTGTAAGAAAGTTTTTATGAAAAAAATTTGAACAAACTGAACATACTGTATCATTTCATGACTTATGATGGCTTTTATAATATAATGCTAAATACTTAAATAAATCTATAATTCAGAAGGCTGGTGGTTCAAACCCACCAGCCACTCCTCGGAAGGAAGGTTGGGCAATCTACTTCTGTAGTGATACCGCCTCGGAAACCCAAAGAGGGGTCGCTATGAGTTGGGTTCAACTCGATGGCACATAACAACAACAGCATTATTTCTTATGCCTAATAGACAGATGATTTATTGCACTGGGCAGATCTGCTTCAAAAGACCTCTTTAAAGTGTTAAAGACAGTGATGTTATTTTGAAGACTAAGGTGCACCTGTCCCAAGCCATGGCATTTTCAGTAACCTCATATGCATGGGAAAGCTGGACAGTGAATAAGGAAGAATTTATGCATTTGAATTGTGGTGTTGGTTAAGAATACTAAAAATACCATGGACTACCAGAAGAATGAACAAATCTGTTTTGGAAGAAGTATAGCTGGAATGATTCTTCTCAAAAGCAAGAATGGCCAAACTTCATCTTACATACTTTGGTCATGTTGTCAGAAGGGACTGGTCCTTGGAGAAGAATATCTTGCTTGGTAAAGTAGAGGTTCAGCCAAAGAGGGGAAGACCCTCAAAGAGATGGATTGACACAGTGGCTGTAATGATGGGCTCAAGCACAGCAAGGATTGTGAGGATGGCCCCGGACCAGGCAGTGTTTCATTCTCTTGTACATAAGGTTGCTATGAGTTGGAGCCAACTTGATGGCACCTAACAACAACAACAACAACAACAACAACAACATTTCTCCTAGGAATTGAAGCTTTGTAGTACACTGGAGATTTTAAGCCTGATACAGGTATTACTCTCATTTTGGAGAGAAAAATAGTGTAATTGAAACACACTTGACCTACTTTGTGAGTATTGCCATTCTGGGTATGTTTTCCATCACCAAGCTGACAAAACCAGATAAGGCTTATCATCATACATGATTGCTTGGATATAGAAAATGGCATGCACTAGCATCCTGAGGATCTTGCTGCCATGTTGCACTCAAAGTACAAACTAGTTCTGTGACCATCTTTTAAATTCTGCAACCTGCCTTTTCTCCTCCCTCATTCAGAAATCCCCTACTCTGCTCAGACTTACTCTTTTTTTTTTTTTGTAGCATTTACCACTTTCTAAAAGATCTCTGGTGGCATAGTGATTAGAACATTTGGATGCTAACTAAAAGGTCGATGGTTCAAACCTACTGGCTGTTCCGCAGGAGAAAGATGAATCAGTCTGCTTCCATAAAACTTTACAGCCTTGGAAATCCTACAAGGGCAGTTCTATCCAGTCCTGTAGGGTTGCTATGAGTCAGACAGGAGCTCAGGTAGAGTAAGTGCCTAAGGCACTTGACTGCTAACCAGAAGGCTGGCAGTTCAAACGCACCAGCCACTCCTTGGAAGGAAGGTTGGGCAATGTACTTCCGTAGTGATACCACCTCGGAAACCCAAGGAGGGTCGGTCGGTATGAGTTGGGTCTGACTCGACGGCACATAATAACAACAACAACAATGCATCATTAATGAGGAGAGTTCATTTGTATTGTTCAGATACTTTGTTGTTGATGGAAAACTTCAGTTGCTTTGATAGTACTATATCCAATTATAACTGGGAAAAGATAAGAAAAATGACAGTTTCAAATATAGTTCTACTTATAAATCGTTTTGTGAATTGCTTTTAAGAAGTAATTACAAATGCACAATTAACTCGTTTTTCCTCCCAGATTTATTTGTGAATGAGATTATGATTAATTGTTCGAAATGTGAAAAGAAAATGTCTTTGGCAGTAGCATTTTAGTTTACATTAGAAGTGATATTTGATGTCCACTTGTCTTGACCATGTCAGAAAGCTTAAAATACAAGCTCAGTTTCTCTTTAATTTTAAAATATGCATCATAGCCATCATTTTTTAGGAGCTCTGGTGGTGTAGTGCCTAAGGCATTTGACTGCTAACTAAAAGGCTGGGGGTTCAAACCCACCAGCCACTCGTCAGAAGGAAGATTGGGCAATCTACTTCCACAGAGATACTGCCTTGGAAACCCAAGGAGAGGTCGCTATGAGTTGGATCCAACACAATAGCAGTCAGTTTTGGTTTAGGTGAAGATTAGCTAATATTGACAAAATGTACGGCCAAGTTACTTTTTGCTTCCATTTGCTCTACCAAGAGGGTTTATATCCAGGCTTAGTTTGAACACTTCCATTGATTTATTTGTGTTTTCATATTATACTGAGCAGAAAAATGCCTTTCTATAACTTGTACCCACTACTTGTAATTTTGGGGTGCATAGCCAGAGTATCATGTAGTCTCTGTGTGTTTCTTAATCTAGATAACTAGTATCAGCAGTTCTTTTTCATCTCTGTGTGCTTCTCTGAGGAATTCTTCTGTTTCATAGTCTTTCATGGTCGCTTTCCAATTATGTTGTTGTTGTTGTTATGTGCCATCGAGTCAGCCCCGACTCATAGCGACCCCTCCTTGGGTTTCCGAGGCAGTATCACTACGGAAGTAGGATTGCCCAACCTTCCTTCCGAGGAGTGGCTGGTGGGTTTGAACCGCCAGCCGTCTGGTTAGCAGGCAAGTGTCTTAGCCACTATGCTACCAGAGCTCCCATTATTATTGTCCTTTTCTAATTCATTTTTGGTGGCAGATGTTGAACTTATCTTTTATTTCTTATTGTTAATCTTAAAGTCAAATTAATGATAGATTTGATTTATTTTTTATAATATTTGCCCATTCTAGATTTTAGCACCACTCACTTTGCAATGCTAATATTAGAGAAAAGTGTCCTGCAGCTCCATTGATTAGTAATTAGAAGCTGACTGATGAAATTCCCCCTCCTGCCCTTTCCTTCCAGAGCCTTGTTGTTGTTATGTGCCTTCGAGTTGGCCCAACTCATAGCGACCCCCTTCTTGGGTTTCCAAGGCAGTATCACTACAGAAGTAGGATTGCCCAACCTTCCTTCTGAGGAGTGGCTGGTGGATTTGAACTGCCAGCTTTCTGGTTAGCAGTCAAGTGCCTTAGGCACTATGCTGCCAGGGCTCTTAGTAGTTTTTAATTCCCATTGGAATCACATGGGAGAGTTTTTAATATAACTGATGTGTAACTTTTACCCTACACTAATTAGATCTGAGGGAGGGACCCACTATATCACAGTTAGGTTAGAAGGTATTTTCTGTAGGAAAGAGAATCAAATATTCAACATGGTGTTTAGCTATTCACATTCATGGTATCTTGAAAAAATACTCACCTCTTGGGAAGAATGAGAGCTCCAATAAGATCTAGAAATTATGTGAGTCAGTTTTCTCTTCTAACTTGTTAAGTGCTAAGGGGCCTACCTCTGTGATCTTAAGCAAATGTGGAGTAGGCAGAGTTTGATTTAAAAAATCTTATTATTTCTTAGATCTTCATTCTATTCCTTTTTTTCCCTTTACCATTCTACTTCTGTTTCTTCCTCCCAGACTAACCAAAAACCAAAACCAAATTCATTGTCATCAACTCAGATCTGACTCATAGTGACCCCTCCTTGGGTTTCCAAGGTGGTATCACTACAGAAGTAGATTGCCCAGCCTTCCTTCTGAGGAGTGGCTGGTGGATTTGAACTGCCAGCCTTCTGGTTAGCAGTCAAATGCCTTAGGCACTATACCACCAGAGGAAAAAAGCTTAGCAGCTTTGACTTTTGTGTTAAGAAGAAAACAATATTTAGATCTGTCTTGTTTCTAAGGCATCATAAATTATAACTAAAAAAACTCATTATAGTTTTATTTTTCTGCTGTACTTAAACATTTTAAAAAAGTAACTGACATAATGTATATTTATCCATACATTTACACATCCCATAAACCAAAATTTGAGTCAAGTGTCTTCTTGTTCAAATTCTCTATCACGGAAAGTTGTAAAGTTTTGATGGGTAGTGTTAGTGCCTAAATAATGAATTTTACTTTTAATAATACTTGGAACTGCTCACACCAGACTTTAATTTTGAAAATGCTGTGGCCTGTTGTAAGAGAATTGACAATTTTTATTATCTTTAATTGTATTGCTTACTGATGACAAATTTAGAGTAGTCTGTAGCTTTTAGTTTTATTCCTACACAGTCTTGTAAGTTTTGTTTAAATTTATAAGATACAACCACATGTAATATATCTATGAGACTTATGTAATAATTGCATGATTAGACATCAGTGCATGTTTAAGTTGTTCATTACATGAGTGTGTGTTCTTGAGCCACATCTTATTTTTCAGATAATTGGGATCATACTATAATAAAGTGCTTTTGAGTCCATTTCCCCCAAGTCAGTTAAATAGCAGAAGGGAAATGAAAAGCATAGGCATTGATGCAGAACTGTTAGGTCTGACTGTTCTGCCTGTGAGTCTGATCTTTGGGTCACTTTCTCTCAGATAACCCTGGTATTACATAGCACCTTCTCCCTCATGCCTATCCCACCTTCGGGCTGTCTAGAATATTTTCTCTCTCTCTGTGTGTGTGTGTGTGTGTGTGCGCATGCACCTCCCTTGGTAATGAGGATGAGGTGAGGAGAGTGCAGTATATAATATTTTAAAGACTTTGATATGTTTAGTATTTTATTGGGGATTGCTATGTTAAAAAAGGCAACTAAGTCTTTTTCTTGAAATGAATCAATGGCACTGAGAAAGTTCAATTGAAATGCCTTGATTTACAAATACATCCTTGCTTTTATTGTTCTGTTTGGAGGTAATTACTGTTTTTCAGTTGTGCCTTCAATGATGTGCTAAGCAATTTAACTTGAACTTTACTTGTGACTTTTCCCTAGCAGTTCATTTAATAAAAGTCTTTCTAAGTAGATTAATTCTGGTAGCAATCCTGTTGTTTTTCTCCTAATTCTGGGGAAAGATTTTCCTCAATTCTCAGCATTTTAAAAATTCATTCGCAACTTTTAATTCTTAAGGATGCCAGGTAAACTTTCTTGAATTTATTACTTGCCACTAGGTTCAAGATTAGATTATGTTGCTTAAGCAAGTTTTTGCTCCTGCATTTGTTTCTGAAATTCCTTACTTTTATGAATACATTATATATGCAAATTGGCATGCCTGTTGACATTTTTCACTGATTTACTCACCCTTCAATTCCTGGTATCAAACATTTATTCAGTCATTCAACAAATATGTATTAAATCACTATTTTGGTGCTTTCTCTTAAGAAGTTATAGTAACAGGAAAAGGTGAGTGAATGAAGAAAACAAGGGTACAGAAAAGATAACGAAAACTATGATTAAAAACCAAAAACCAAACTCACTGCTGTTGAGTCAGATCCGACTCATAGCGACCCTTCCTTGGGTTTCTGAGGCAGTATCAATATGGAAGTAGATGGCCCAACCTTCCTTCCGAGGAGTGGCTGTTGAGTTTGAACTGCCAGCCTTCTAGTTAGCAGCCAAGTGCCTTAGGCACTGTGCCACCAGAGCTCCTTAAAACGATGATTAGATGCATTTATGAAGGCAATGAAAGGAAAACTCACTGACAACAGAAAATTAAAGAAAGAGAACCAGGGAAAGAAGGAAAAAAGACAGACTAGCAATTGGAATAATCTAGTTCAGTATTCTACAAAAGTAGGTGTGTGTGTGTGTGCGCGCCCAAGGAGTAAAACTGAGAGTTCATTGGGATACAGTATTATAAAGAAATATTAGCCTATTTATGTTAATGTGAGAATAAAAGGTTAAATGTTAGTAATACTTAATATTGTTGTTCAAATTTGCACCATCATATTTGGCCTTGATGTTGCAGAGTCCTATCTAGAACATAATGGTATTCTGAGGAGAAGGTTGGGAGTTCTGCAAAGCTGCAATGGCCCTCTCATTTCTAGTTCCATTTCAAGGAATTGTCATATATTTAAACTTAAAATACATGTGAAGAATACATTTGATGCATTGAACACCAGTGACTGAAGACCAGACATGTTGCTGGATAACATTAAGGACATCACACATGAAGAAAGCAAAAGGTTAAAAAGACAGGAAGAGAAGACCAAGATGCTCATGAGAAAAGACTCTGAAATTTGCTTTTGAATGAAGAATAGCTAAAGCAAATGGAAAAAATGATGAAGTGAAAGAGCTGAATGAAAGATTTCAAAAGGCCGCTTGGGAGGACAAAGTAAAATATTATAATGAAGTGTACAAAGACCTGGAGTTAGAAAACCAAAGGAGAAGAGCACACTTGGCATGTCTCAGGCTGAAAGAACTGAAGAAAAACTCAAGCCTCAAGTTATAGTATTGAAGGATTCTATGGGCAAAATATTGAACGATGCAGGAAGCATCAAAAGAATAGAGAAGGAATACAGAGTTATTGTACCCAAAAGAATTGGTTACTGTTCAGCCATTTCAGGAATTAGCATGTGATCAAGAACTGATGGTGATGACAGAAGAAGTCCAAGATGCAGTGAAAGAATTGGCAAAAAACAAGGCTCTAGGAATTGACAGAATAACAACTGAGATGTTTGAGCAAATGGATGCAGTGATGGATGTGCTCAGTGGTTTATGCCAAGAAATTTGGGACACAGCTCCCTGGCTCTCTTAGCATAGTGGTTAAAGAATTTGACTGCTATCCAAAATGTCAGTGGATCGAATGTGCCAGCTGCTGTACAAGAGAAAGATGAGGCAGTCTACTTCTTTTTTACAGCCCTGTAAACCCCATGGGGCAGTTATGTTCTGTCCTATAGTGATATAATAAGTTGGAATTGACTCAGTGGCAGTGAGTTTGGTTAATTGTACTACCTGGCCAACTGAGTGCAAGAGATCCATATTTGTGCCTGTTCCAAAGAAAGGTTATCCAATAGAATGTGGAAATTATCAAACTGTCATTAATGTCGCACACAAATTTTGCTGAAAATAATTCAGAAATTGTTGCAGCAGTACATTGAAAGGGAATTGCCAGAAATTCAAGGGGGATTCAGAAGAGGGCATGGTATGAGGGATGCCATTGCTGTTTTTAGATGGATCTTGGCTGAAAGCAAAGAATACCAGAAAGATGTTTACCTGTGTTTTATTTACTATACAAAGGCATTTGACTGTGTATATCCGTAACAAATTATGGATAAATTGCGAAGAATGGTAATTCCAGAACACTTGATTGTGCTTATGAGAAACCTGTACATAGAACAGGAGGTGGTGTTTGAACAGAATGGGACAGTGCATAGTTTAAAATTTGGAAAGGTTTGTGTCAGGATTGTATCCTTTCACCATACGTACTCAATCTTGTATGCTGAACCAATAATCCGAGAAGCTGGACTGTATGAAGAAGAACACAGCATCAGGATTGGAGGAAGACTCATTAACAACCTGCTACATGACAGCTTTGATGTAGGCAGAGTAAAGCTTTCTATACCTTCATTTGTTGATTGTGGCATTACTGAGAATAAATAGATGCAAACTTGGATTAATAATTGGAAAGTTGGTATGAACCTAGAAAAATTAGAAGTTGTCAGAAATGAAATAGAATGCATAAAGAGCAATATCCCAGGCATTAGTGAGCTGAAATGGACTGTTAATGGCCCATTTGAATCTGACAATCGTGTAGTCTACTATGGTGGGAATGACAAATTGAAGAGGAATGGCATAGCATTCATCATCAAAAAGAATATTTCAAAATATATCCTGAAATATGGTGCTGTTAAAAACAAACAAACAAACTAAAACTGACTGCCGTTGAGTTAGATCCAAATCATAGTGACCCCTCCTTGGGTTTCTGAGGCAGTACTTCTGTGGAAGTAAATCGCCCAATCTTCCTTCTGAGGAGTTGCTGGTGGGTTTGAACTGCCAACCTTCTTGTTAGCAGTCAAATGCATTAGGCACTGCGCCACCAGAGCAAAAGGTAATTAAAAAGACAGGAAATGAAGAAAGCACCAAAATGGGTGTCAGAAGAGACTCTGAAACTTGCTCTGGAGCACAGAGTGTTGTTAGGTGCTGTCAGGTCGGCTCCAACTCATAGCAACCCTATGCACAAAAGAATAAAATACTGCCTCGTTGCGCACCATCCTCACAATCCTTGCTGTACTTGAGCCCATAGTTGCAGCCACTGTATCAGCCCATCTCATAGAGGGTCTTCTCCTTTTTCACTAACCCTCCACTTTGTTGTTGTTGTTATTTGCCGTCGAGTCAGCCCCGACTCATAGCGACCCCTCCTTGGGTTTCTGAGGCAGTATCACTACGGAAGTAGGATTGCCCAACCTTCCTTCCGAGGAGTGGCTGGTGGGTTTGAACCGCCAGCCTTCTGGTTAGCAGGCAAGTGTCTTAGCCACTATGCTACCAGCCCTCCACTTTACCAAGCATGATATCCTTCTCCAGGAATGGTCCCTTCTGACAACATGACCAAAGTAGGGAGACAAAGTCTGGCCATTCTTGCTTCCAAGGAACATCTGGCTGCACTTCTGCCAGGACAGATTTGTTCATTCTTCTGGCAGTCTATGGTATATTCACTGTTCTTTTCCAACACCACAATTCAAAGGCGTCAACTCTTCTTTGGTCTTCCTTATTCATTATCCAGCTTTTACATGTATATGAAGCTATTGAAAATAGCATGGCTTGGGTCAAGGACACCTTAGTCTTCAAAGAGACATCTTTTCTCTTTCACACATTACAAAGAGATCTTTTTCACCAGATTTGGCCAATGCAATATGACATCTGATTTCTTGACTTTTGCTTCCATTGGTGTTGATTGTGCATCCAAGTAAAATGAAATACTTGACAAGTTCAATCTTTTCTTTATCTAGCATTATGCTGTCTATTGGTCCAGTTGTGAGGATTTTTCTTTTCATTATGTTGAGGTGTGATCCATACTGGATACTGTAGTCTTTAGGCTTCATCAGTAAGTACTTCAAGTCATCTTCATTCTGCAAGCAAGGTTGTGTCATTTGCATATTGCATGCTGTTAATGAGTCTTCCTCCATTCCTGATGGCATATTCTTCTTCATATAGTCCAGCTTCTCAGATGATTTACTCAGCATATGGATTGAATAAGTATGATCGAGGGATACAACCCTGACACATACCCTTCCTGATTTTAAACCATACAACTCACTCCTGTCAAGTAGAATCTGACTCATAAAGACTCCTCCTCTGATTTCCAAGGCATTATCACTATGGAAGTAGATTGTCCCATCTTCCTTCGAAGGAGTGGTTCAAACCACCAGCCTTCTGGTTGGCAGTCAAATGCCTTAGGGCATGTAGTATCCTCTTATTCTGTGCAAAAGATAGCTCTTCTTCCTGGTCTGTGTACAAGTTCTTCACGAGCACAATTAAGTGCTCTGGAATTCCCATTCTTCATAACGTTATCCATAATCTGTTAGGCTCCACACAGTCAAATGCCTTTGCATAGTCAATAAAACATCCTTCTCATATTCTGTGCTTTCAGCCAAAATCCATCTAACATCAGCAATTATATTCCTGTTTCCACGTCCTCTACTGAATCCAGCTTGCATTTCTGGAAGTTCCATGTCAAGATACTGCTGAAGCCATTTTGAATTATCTTCAGCAAAATTTTACTTGCATGTGGTATGAAAGATATAGTTCAGTAATTTCCTTATTGCGTTGGATCACCTTTCTTTGGAATGGGTACAAATTGCATCCCTTCTGGTCAGTTAGCTAGTTAGCTGTATTCTAGATTTCTTGGCATAAATGAGTAAGCACCTCAAGTGCTACATTCTTTTGCTGAGCATCTCAGTGGGTATTCTGTCCATTTCTGGAGCCCTGTTCTTTACTGATTCCTTCAGTGCAGCTTTGACTTCTTCCTTCAATACCATTAGTTCTTGATCTTATGCCACCTCCTGAAATAGATGAACATTAACCATTTCTTTTTTGTACAATGATTGTATGCATTCCTTCCATCTTCTTTTGATGCTTCCTGCATCATTCAGTATTTCTTCCATAGAGTCCTGCAATATTGCAACTTGAGGCTTAATTTTATTTTATTTTATTTTTTTTTGATTCTTTTAGCATTGAGAAATGCTAAACCTGTTCTTCCCTTTGGATTTTCTAACTCCAGATCTTTGCACATTTCATTATAATAATTTACTTTATCGTCTTGAGCTCTTCTGTCTTGCCCTTTCATTTGCTTTAGCTATACTCTGTTCAAAGGTAAATTTCAGAGTCTCTTCTTAAATCCATTTTGGTCTTGTCTTCTCATTTTAATGACCTTTTGCTTTTTTTTCCATCTCTGATATTCTTGATGTCATTCTGTGACTTGTTTTTGGTCATTGCTGTTCAGTGTATCAAATCTATTCTTCAGATGATCTCTAAATTTAGGTGGGATATTATCAAAGTCATATTTTGGCTTTTGTGGACTTGTTATAATTTTCTTCAGCTTCAGTTTGAACTTGCATATGAGCAATTGATGGTCTGTTCTACAGTCAGCTCCTGGCCTTGTTTTGACTGAGGATATTCATTGCCTCTTTACACAGATGTAGTCAATCCGATTTCTGTCTGGTGAAGTCCACTTGTATAGCCACTGTTTATGTTGTTGGAAAAAAGTATATGCAATGAGTAAGTCATTGGTAGTGCAAAATTCTATCATGTGGTCTCTGGTGTCATTTCTATCACCAAGGCCATGTTTTCCAACTCTTGATGATTCTTGTTTGTTTCTGATTTTGCAATGCAATCACCAGTAATCATCAGTACATCTTCATTATATGTGGTCAATTTCAGACTGCAGAAGTTGGTAAATATCTTCAATTTCTTCATCTTTGGCTTTAACGGTTGGTGTGTACATTTGAATAATAATAGTAGTAACTGGTCTTCCTTGTAGGCATATGGATATTATCCTGTCACTGACAGCATTATACTTCAGAATAGATCTTGAAACATTCTTTGTGACAATGAATGCCCTGCCTTTCCTCTCTAATTTGTTGTTTTTGGCATAGTAGATCATATGATTGTGTGACTCAGAGTGGCCAAAACCAGTCCATTTCAGCTCACTGATGCCTAGGATATTGATCTTTATGTGTTCCATTTCATTTTTTGACAGCTTCGAATTTTCCTAGATTCATACTTTGTATGTTCCATGTTGCAATTTTTAATGGTTATGTGCAGCTGGTCCTTCCCACTTTGAGTTGTGCCCCATCAGCAAATGAAGATCCTGAAAGCTTTACTCCATCCATGTCATTAAAGTCTTTTCTACTGTGGGGAGGCAGTTCTTCCAACTGAGGGGCTCATCTTCTGGCACTATATCGGATAGTGTTTCAGAGCTATTCATAAAGTTTTTCAGTAATACATCAGACAGTGTTTCACTGCTTTCATAAGGTTTTCACTGGCCATTTCTCTGAGAAGTGCATGGGTCCTTCCTTCTTCCCAGTCTATCTTAGTCTGGGAGCTCCACTGAAACCTGTCCACCGTGGGTGATCCTGCTGGTGTTTGATGAGCAGTGGCATAACCTCCAGCCTCATAGTGACACACCAGCCACCACAGTATGACAAACTGACAGATGAGTGATGGAGCAGAGGGTAGCTAAGGCAAATAGAAGAAATGATGAAATAGAAAATTAAAATAAAAAATAAAAGATGAAATAAAAGAGGTGACCAGTAGATTTCAAAGGGTGGCTTGAGAAGACAAAATAAAGTATTATAGTGAAACGCATGAAGACATGGAATTGAGAATCCAAAAGGAAAGAATATGCTCAGCATTTCTGAAAAACTGGAAGAAGAAAAAAATTCAAGCCTCAAATTATAGTATTGAAGGATTCTAAATATAGAATATTGAACAATGCAGGAAGCATCAAAAGAAGATGGAGAGCCACTTTACCAAAAACATTGGTCAATGTCCAACCATTTCTGGAAGTGGCCTGTGATGAAGAGCCAATAGTATTGAAGGAAGAAGTCCAAGCTGCTCTGAAGGCATTAGCAAAAGACAAGGCTCCAGGACTTGACAGAATACTCATTGAGATGTTTCAACAAACAGATGCAGTGCTGGATATGCTCACTCATTCATGCCAAGAAATTTGGATGACAGCTTCCTGGTCAACTGACTGGCAGACATCCATATTTATGCCCATTTCAAAGAAAGGCCATCCAACAGAATGTAGAACTACTAAATAATATCATTCATATCACATGCAAGTAAAATGTTTGAATGTAATTCAAAGACTGTTGCAACAGTATATTGACAAGAAGACTGCCAGAAGTTGAAGCTGGATTCAGAAGAGAGCATGGAATGAGAGGGGATTGCTGATGTCAGATAGATCTTGGGTGATAGCAGAAAATAATGGAAATATGTTTATTTGTGTATAGGCAGCCCCAGGGGATGGTGCAGGGGTAGAGGTGGGGTGGGCAGGGCTGGAAGAGTTTAAAGTTTGTTGAATGGGTCACAGAAGGCATACTGGGAGGAAGGAAGCCAGTAGCCCGGCAGGCTGGACAGAGTGCACTGCAGCGGAAGGGTGCTGTTCTTAGAGAATGGAGGAGGATCACCCAGGATTGGCATAGGGACTGAGCCAG
The DNA here is from genome assembly GCF_000298275.1 of Orycteropus afer afer. Lineage (NCBI taxonomy): Eukaryota > Metazoa > Chordata > Mammalia > Tubulidentata > Orycteropodidae > Orycteropus > Orycteropus afer. Next base: position 5,020,671 of record NW_006921797.1, read on the forward strand.
ACTTTTCATGCAATCGCTTGACAGTGTGGCCAGTGAGAATTCCTGGGCCATCTAATCACTGCCCTGAGTGACTCTTTCCCATATATAATGTGGTGTTTGTACAATTTCCAAATCATATAGTGTCTTATTTTACAGAGCCTATCGTGGATGTGAAATGATGTATACCTATAGTAAAATAATTGAATTCATAATACTGACCCTGAAGCAAAGAGAGCCCCCCCCCCAAAAAAAAAAAAAACCCAAACAACTGCTGTTGAGTTGTTTTGAGTCATAGTGACTCCTGCTTTGGGTTTCTGAGGGGGTATCTCTACAGAAGTAGATTGCCTGGTCTTCCTTCTGAGGAGTGGCTGGTGTGTTTGAACTGCCAACCTTATGGTTAGCAGTCAAGTGCCTTAGGCACTATGCTACCAGAGCTCCTAAACAGAGCCTAAAGATTATCTAATTTTTGTTTGGACTCAGTCATGATGTTTAGAACTTTTTCTCTATAGGAGCTAGAAAGGTTCTGCCAACTAGTTTACAAGTGTCCTGGGCCAAAAAGTCTTGCGACTGACTCCCGTGTCTGGACACACCAGTGGCAGATAGAGTATTGGCATAGTTATCTAACATATCAGTAAATGTGTGGTACATTTACTAATTATTTTAGTTCTTAGATCTCTTTGTAACATAAGTAGTTATATGAAAAGTTACATAAATTAGTGATGTTCTTCAGTATGGCCTTGGTGTCAGGACAAAGAAGTTTCTAATCAGTTAAAGATAAAACCAGAGGGGAGCAAACTTGAAGGGATTGAAGTGTTTCTGCAGTTATTTATTATATTTGCTTAGTTACCATTTTATGTTTATTGTCTTAATTCACTTTTTTGGTGTGAGAGATAAAGCTCCTACATGTTACATATAGTAAGTACTCTCTTCTCTACCCTCCCTTTCACTCTTACAGAAAATTATATTCTTCTTTAGTACATGGTAGAAGCTGCTGTGACAGTTGGTGTCCCTCTGACAGTCCACTCTAATAGTATATGTGGAAAATAAAATTTACATTTACCTGTGAGGTTCATGGAATATCAGTGTGCTATGACTTACCAATCAGGAAGACCAAATACAGACTGTAAAATGTAAACTGTGACAAGATAAAAATTTTACAAATTTTGATTGAAATTTTTTCAAAACCACTCATTTCTCTTTGTTATTAAACAGAATATACAGAATGTAAGTTTACATCATTCTTTGTAGCCCATAATGATAGATTATGTGTGTACTAAACTGGACCCTAATGCAGTAATATATGCGCTAGTTGAGTTTAAAGATTCAGTGCCTGGCCCATATTAATATCACTCAAACACTGCTGCTCTTTATGATAGTAATTGGGAGAGAAAGATAATCACTATTTGGGGTCTCTAAAGATCTAAATAAATAACATTTCAAACGTGAAGTATTGTTATGTGAAATTTTTAAAATTGAATTTATTTTAGGGCACACTGAATATTTTACTTTGCTTTTTCTCAGCATCAGCAACAGCAGCTTGTGATTGGCGGTACTGGATATTCAGTTGCACATCCCCACATCAATGCACTGCCAATGGTAAGAACACCACTTATTCCCAGTATCAGTGTTTCAAACTGCTTTTTGTTACTCTATTGTTTTAAAGAATGTTTTAAGGATTTTGAAAGTGTCTTATGATTTGATAAAATTAGGTACCTGTTCCCAAACTACATAAATTATTTTAATGTGTAATTTAAGGTGCTTAACATACTTTTTTGAATATTAAGTGAAAAATAAAGGAAAAAACAAAAGCCATCATATGGAAGATTTCTATTATCTGTAGTTTTTTTTTTTTTTTAACCTCTTAATGATTATCTACATGAGAAATATTATTTATTGATGGCCTTGTTTTGACAAATGAACTGTGTTTCATGAATAGAATTTCCTTATTAAACATAAATTATTAGTGGTTATAATAGCTCTTACATATTTCTCTAACCTTTTACTGTTACACATTGTCTGTTTTTGTGTTTTCCATTCATCCTAATATGTTTATATATAGTAATGGGCAATTAAATGGCTAAATTTTTTTCTGATTGTTTTTAGTTAGTGAATAATTTTAAAGAGGGCCATGCTAAGCTATTTTAAATAATCTCTTTAGAAAACTTTAACTGTGGTGTGTGATATAGTAAAAGAATATTGGACTCTGTAGTAGTTGGGATTTACTCTTTCTGAATGTCCTAGAAATCTGGGATTACTTTTTGGCAAGAAGTTCCCTTATAAAATGAGATGGTAGGATCAGACTGGAATTTTTTAATTTCTTAAGTGTACATTAGCTGTAGTCTAAGTAATCTCATCATTGTTAAATAGATTTTAGAATGTTTCCCCCTTGAAGAAGTAATTCCTTATCTAAATAGTATTGCTTATATATATTGGGTACTAGGAAAATGAGGAGGATGGACTAATTACATTTTTGTTTCCAGGATAAATTATGTAAGCACTGATATCTTCTACTTCAAAATATTTTCTGTAGTACATTAACAGAATTTAAAATTATTTTTATATGATCAGATTATTATTTCAAACATTAAGTCAGGGAACTATAATAACTGATTAAGGTTTACAGAATTTGATGGGAAATCATAGATGCATCACTCTGAAATGAAAACTAAAAAATTTTTTAAAATGAAATGAGTGAGTGAGATAAGTTATCTATGAAAACATTTCCAGAAAATGATTCATTTTAAAGGTGTACTTGTAAGTATGTTGATAAAAATGAGGACTTACTCAGTCTAAACTATCTCCTAAATTTATTATTGGGAAAAGATTTTTTTTTTTCATCTGATGGTACAGTGGTTAAATGCTTGGCTGCTAACTGAAAAGGTCAGTGGTTCAAACCCACCACCTAGCTGCTCTATGGCACAAAGATGTGACAGTTACTTCCATAAGGATAACAGCCTTGGAAACCCTATGGGGCAGTTCTCTGTCCCATAGGATTGCTCTGAGTTGAAATCAACTCAGTAACAATGGGTTGGTTATTAAGGAGCTCTGGTGGCACACTGCCTGAGACATTTGCCTGTTGCTACCCAAAAGGTTGGTGGTTCAACCCCCCTAGCCATACAATGGAAGGAAAACTGGGCAATCTACTTCAGTAAAGATTTACTGCCTTGGAAACCCAATGGAGGTCATGAGTTGGAATCGACTCGATGGCAGTTGGTTTGGTTTTGTTGGTTGGTACGTGATAGCTCTGACTAGTACAAAGAACATTTGTCCTACCCCACCTCCACGCCCCTGGCCACGAGCAGTTGAAGAAAATAAATTTATTTCTTTTTCTAACAGAAGCAATAATATTTGTTTGGAAGTTCACATTTAAAACATCTGTTTTCTTGGATGTTGGAGTATACTGTTTGTGGTGTGTCGGTGTGTCCCCCTAATAATTAGTTGTGCAGGCTTCTTGGGTATCTGAGGTGCAGATAGAAGAAAAGTACCTATTCTCTTGTGAATTTTTTATATAGCACTCACATAGACTATTTTTATTCAGTTTTGTTTTTGCAATAGCTTATAAACTGTATTTTAAATGAGATCATCCCAAACATTCATGAATTTTGTTGACAATCTCTGAAATTATTTTTTTTGTTGTGGTAAAAATAGATAAAACAAAACACATCAGTTCAACAATTTCTGCATGTGTAACTCAGTGACATTGCTTACATTCTTCAGGTTATGGAACCATTTTCCCTGTCCTTTCCCAGATTATTTTACCACCATTAACATAAACTCAAATGTCCTCTAAGCAAGAACTCTTTATCCCTCCTTTCTTCCTCTGGTAACTCCTAGTAATTTCTGGTTTCTATAGTTTTGCTTATTTCATATCTGTTAGCTTATAAAGTATTTGCACTTTGGCAACTGACTTATTTTGCTCAGCATGTTTTCAAGCGTCATCATCATATTGTCCTGAAATCACTTTTATGTCATGATCATAGAAATTTTACTTATAAATTAGTGTTAATTCTAAGTATCTGTTAGTGTTAGAGATGAAGAATATTAAACTTTATCACAAATTTGCTTACAGTCTGAGACCACTCAAGAATCTTATACTGAACCCATTTCTACTACATACCTGCTTTATGTATTAGTAAATAAAAGGCATTGGTAATAAATGGTCATTTCCCCTAAACTTAGAAAAGCCATAGTATGCTAGATTAAAACTGTGCTATGCATTATGTTGTTACACTGTAAAGGAATGCATTGTGGGAAAGTATACAATTATCTTTACCATTCTCTACCCTTACACCTGACTTTGTCCTGCCCTTACACCTGACTTTGTTATTGCTAAAGTAACCATGAAAATCTATTGCTATCAAGCTGTTTCTGACTCATAATGACCCTGTAGGACAGAGTAAAACTTTCCCATACAATTTCCAAGGCTATAAATTTTTATGAGTCAGCCCCAGGCTTACAGGTGAGGAGAGACAACTCAAGGACGCCCGAAGTAGCAAACGGGAAGATCAGGAGAAAGGGGTTTAAAAGCCAGGAAGCCAAAGAGAAGAGCAGTCAGCCGAAGGGATTAGATGAGGAGAGGCAACTCAGGCCCGCCCAGAGTGGCAGACCGGAAGAGCAGGAGGAATGGGATAAAAAGCCAGGAACCTGGACAGAAGAGCAGACAGCCCCAGGCTTACAGGTGAGGAGAGACAACTAAGGGACGCCCGAAGTAGCAAGCGGAAAGAGCAGGAGAAAGGGGTTTAAAAGCCAGGAAGCCAGAGAAAAGAGCAGTCAGCCGAAGGGATTAGGTGAGGAGAGGCAACTCAGGCCCGCCCAGAGTAGCTGGCCGGAAGAGCAGGAGGAAGGGGATAAAAA
>NW_006921797.1:5042696-5043382 GCF_000298275.1 Orycteropus afer afer
TTACAGTTGCCATTTGCTTGATATATCTTTTTCCAGTCTTTGATTTTTAGTCTGTTTTTTTCTTTATCTCTAAGGTGTGTCTCTTGTAGACAGCATATTGATGGGTTTTCTTTTCTTATCCAATCTGTAACTCTCCGTCTCTTGTGTGTTGCATTTAATCTGTTAATATTCAGTGTAATTATTGATAAGTATGAATTGGTTGTTGTCATTTTGTTATGTATTTTTTTATGGTGTTCCTTGTTTCAGTTTTCCATGTTATTGTCTGTGCTGAGATCATTATGTTTTTGAATTGTGTTATCATTTCCTTTTTTGCTGCTCTTTTAGTAAATGCTGAATACTTGTGCTTGTCCTCTTTTTTATTGTGATATGATGGTTCATCATTTTTCTTTGAGGTTACCCTATGATTTATAATTTTATCCCCGAGTTTAGAACAGTCCATTCTGTGTTGCAACTCTCTTAACTTGCTGACCATTTACAAGTTCTGTAACTACACAGTTTTTTCCCTCTTTTTGTTTGTAGTTGTCCTCACTTGCCAATTGATGTCTCTTGTTCCCTGTTTACAGTCTTGTAAGCTCATTTTACTATGGATATGTTCATAGCTGTGGTTTCTGGGTTATGTCATCTTGTGTATTAATGGTCGGTTTTTATTTGCTATTTTTGGTTCTCTGTTCAAAGGACTCCCTTTA